>NW_027396200.1:0-29305 GCF_047715535.1 Aspergillus foveolatus | reverse complement strand
ACTTCTGTACTTCGGGTGCTCTAAACGAGCCTTCTGGACTTCTGTACTTCGGAACTTCGGGTTATACGTCCTTAAACGGAAGCTTGTGATAATGTCACGGGCGTAGGTAGTATTGTTTTCAACTAGCTGTCCTGTATAAACGAGTATCACAAGCTTAGAGAAACAAATAAAAGACAGAAACATGAACCCTCTCTCCTCCCTTTTATCAACTTTTCTGGACATACGTCAACACTTTTGACTTTTTCCGTACCTTGGTTCAGACAGATGTAACCTTGTTTAGACCTTTGGTTGAGGGCATTGCCGATAACCAAGACCCAGGCCATAGCCTGTGACAAATATTGCATATGCAATAAATGAAGGCTTAATAAAGTACAAAAAGTACTACACATTCATGGATAATTGTGATGTGTACTACACAGCTCTGATCCTGGATCCTCGGGTCAAAGGAGACCTAATGTCACAGGCTATGGCCTGGGTCTTGGTTATCGGCAATGCCCTCAACCAAAGGTCTAAACAAGGTTACATCTGTCTGAACCAAGGTACGGAAAAGTCAAAAGTATTGACGTATGTCCAGAAAAGTGATAAAAGGGAGGAGAGAGGGTTCATGTTTCTGTCTTTTATTTGTTTCTCTAAGCTTGTAATACTCGTTTATACAGGACAGCTAGTGGAAAACAATACTACCTACGCCCGTGACACCTAATTCTGAGCGAGATTGAAGATAAAGAAGCAGGTAAACTTATTTTAAAGGCTATCCGTGATAATCTTTACCAGAGATATTCTCTTCCTGAGAGAGAGCTACAAGGAATTGGCTTACCCCAACTGTTTATACCAACTTCCCAGTCTAGCAATGTGGAATCCCGAACGCTCCAACGACTGCAACCAAAAGCCTTGCCTTATTATTCTGATATTGATCAATATTTTGACAATCCTCGAGTTACTATAGTTGATACAACTGATACAAATTGGCTTTGCAATTGGTGGAGTGTACATAAGGATGAACTGCCTGAAATGGCTGCAGCTGCAAGGGACTTCCTTGCAATCCCAGCCTCAGAAGTCGCGGTTGAGAGGCTATTCAACAAGGGGAGAGACTTGCTAGGGATTCGGCGGCACTCTATGAAGGCTGAGACGATGAGAATGTTGATGTTGATGGATGATGCCTACTCCACTTAAACGTTAGTTGCAAAGTATCAAGGATATATATTATAAACAAGCTGAAGCAAAATAATCGTAGCTAGTACTAATTAAGTAACTTTGACGATTTGCCGATATCGTCAAATAGTTGCCGATATAGTATCGTCAAAGGCAAGGCCTGCCGATCATGATCGTCAAATAGTATCGTCAACCTTAATAATAGACTTATAGTATCGTCAAAATAGGCAGATAGGCAAATCGTGAACAGCCCTAACTAAGGGTCGGACGCCATATTGCAATTTATTGTCTATTTCGTTGACGATAGGTCCTCTATTTATCGTTCTCGATTACATTGAAGGTCAGTTCTCTGGGAGTTGGAGAAAGGAGATATTGGTCCGGCCACTATGGTGTGGCCTGACCAGCCAGCTGTCTCATCCCGCGCGCCGGTGCTCCAGATGAGTGTCACATAATATTCCCATATCACTGAGCATCCACAACATGTACATGATGAAGGTTACATGACATTTCTATATCATTGGGTAGCCCGCGGGTTACCCGCCAAGAGCCTATTTTGCATAAAACTTCTATATTAGGCTCTATTCAATGCATAGGCTTGCTGATTAATCAGTTTCCTAGCTTTTAGTTATGTTAACCTACAGCATGTTTGTTTCGTTTGACAACCCATTACCAAAAACCCACGCGGGTTCATGGTCTGGACCCGCGTGTACCCAACCCGCGGGTTCAGACCGTGTACCCATACCGGACCCGTTGGCGGCTTGGGTAGATCCGTTACGGGTAACCCACGGGTTTTGTCGAGGTCTACCTGGAATATAGTTTCTCCGTATGGCTTCTTTCGGACTAGAATTCTTTGGCGTAAAGCTCTCTCGCTAAGAAGAAACGAAGGTTTATAAGCACAAAGTTCCCCGTTTAACTGTACCTGTGGTGCAGTGAAAGTCCTCTTTTTGCAGTGGGTTCATTGCAGCTATGACTGAATATCAAACAGTCTCTAGGCTGTTCTTTTTGAGCGCCACGCAAATCCTGATTCCCCCTGTTGTTGTGATTGCGACATCAAAAGGGTCAACCTTGCGCTACCTGTCCATTCCATGTATGATCTGGGTCTGGAGTTTGATGCTTTACCCTGTCGAAAAGCCGTCGTATCTGGCAGTCACTTACGCTGCTGGTGGTTGGATGAACATCATTGCAGCTCTCGATGTCCTATTAATTAACCCCAAATGTGCGGGGGATTTTGTCGACGCTGATGGGAAGATTCAGAGCCATTTCTCCCGTCTTCGAAGCGCCATAGAGCGTATGGCTAATCCACGGAAGCTTAACACACCTAGAGAAGCAAAGAATACGCCGCCCGTCCCAAAATACTATACCAAAAGCAGCCCGACAGCTATCCCACGGGGCCGCTTCTTGATCCGAGAAACTGCAATCGCAGCGTGGCAATATTTGGCTCTAGATGTCTTGGCTTTACAAGCCGCCAAATCAGCTCTAGAGAAAAAAGAGAAAGGAATGCTTCACTATTCTCGACCCCCCGACAACTTATGGGTGGAGGTCTGGATCGAGCAAGTTATCGCCGCTTTAGTGGCTTGGTTTGTTGTATCACGAATTCTGATCAGTTTCTATTATCGCTTGTTGTCCACTCTCTCCGTTGCCTTGGGACTTTCGTCGCCGGAATCGTTCCCACCGTTATTCAATAAGATGACGGACGCGTACACATTACGAAACTTCTGGGGGTAAGTCTCTACTTGAATGCCCATTTATAGTTGTCATTGGTGCTATACTGACATATTTTGACAGAAAATTCTGGCACCAAATCCTACGAGTAGATTTCACAGCTGTGAGCAACTTTGTTACCTGTAAGGTGCTCAGTCTCTCTAAACCATCAATACTAGAACGCTACACCAACGTGCTTCTGGTCTTCTTCCTCTCGGGTATTCTACACATCACAAGTGACGTTGTTATGAATATCCCTATACGCGACTCTGGTGCTATGACTTTTTTTTTGTCTTTCACTGTCGGATACATGATTGAGGATGGTGTGCAGGCCGTCTGGAAACAATTCCATGGCTCTCAGAAAGCTGGTGAGGAGCCAGAGCTGTGGAAAAAGACTATTGGGTTCATTTGGGTTGTGGCATTCCTGGCGATAGCATCGGCTGGATATTTTAGGCCATCGCAGACACGACCAGAGAGTCAGTTGGCATTTGTGCCTTGGAGTGTCTCAGAGATTATTGGTCTTGATGTCGTGGTAGGCATGATTGCTTTTGGTGCGGTTGTCTTGAGGCTCGTCTTTGAATGTGAGATCTGAAGTAGATATATTCGGAACTCGCTCTCGTTATTGACAGAATCATCGACGAACACGGAAACCTGACAAATCCTCTCCATAACCGACCGTGAAAGAGCTGTTCATCTGATCTTCACATTCTCTGACATCGTGAGCTACGGAACCGGACCGTATTTATATTGTATTAGGCAGCCTCATAAAGAGACCGCATGAACCATCCTGAAGGAATATTATTCGCGCACACGTTCGCTAAATGAACAAGGTTATCTAATGTCCATTTGTTGGTCGGTATATACATGTCCATTTCTTTCTTTAGCCAGGAAAAGAATCAGTGAATAAGACTGCATACGTAAATATCAACACTCACTCGCAACCAATACCCGCACCCAACGATGGCTAGTCTGAGTTAGCTGGGTGCGCATACCTCTTTCGAATTTGGCAACGGATCCCCTTCGCGCAGACTCATCCCGGACGTCTCATATCTGCGGCGGCAGAGGTTCTACATCACCGCCGAACCGAACAGACGTTTCTGGAATGTTGCGGGATTGCACCATGCAAACCCTGACAGCATTTCGAGAAGACATTACTAGATGTACATGGAGAAATAACGCCGAGGTGGACAAAGCCACTCACTGGCTGCACACAGCGGCCAATGGAGTCGCCAGGGCTTGCACCGCTACTTTTCCAAGCAATAGAACAGGCTTTGATATGGTCAGTTGAAATGGGATAAGACGTGTGCTATGAACCTATCCCTGTACCGAGGGACTCTCAACAACCATCCGGAGTGTGCCATCCGCAGTGGATTCGCGACTAGGGCTTCTGGCGCGTCTCCACAATCAACCACAAAGCTCTGCCTCATGCTTTCCGGCGTTTTTATGAAGCTCGTAGTACTTTAAAGGAAGAAAGTTAGAACCAAGGGAACCAAGTACCCTTTCAGGAAATGAACTCCAGAGTCTGATGAAACCAAGAGATGTGGTGTTACTGGCAATCAGAGACGTTACCTTTTAAAGAAAATTACCTTTTGAGTGAAAAAGAAACATTGCATGCAACCAAGCTCACAGCCAAGACTAAATAAGCACAGCTAAGACTGCTCTCAAAGCACGCTAGTAGTTGGAAGTCATGGAGAACCCCCGTGAAGCTCCAGTTTACGCAAAACCCCAGGTTCCCGGGGTTCCTCAGGTCGGTTCTAAACTTGAATTTTCAATCAATCTACCAGATACAAGCGTTTCGCCTTTTAACTACTGAGCTACCAGATCTAGAAATTTCATCCATGGCCCATAATAAACCATCTGGTGAGGATTTCTGTTGGTTTCATATATTCCTTGTGTATGTTCTGCCGCTACTCCTGTTGAATGGATCGTCCTACTAGTTTGTTTGAAGCGCTGTGAGTGTTTACGCAACAACTTCGGCCGCCAGGCCGTCCACCCCGTGCAAATGTAGAGATATCATAACATCTCCTTGTCATCATAATTGTCTTGAATGTTTTCCCAATTGACATGCAGACCCTTGCCATTCATTCCGAATGCAGGTTTACCTATGTAACCATACCTGGCGTGCCATGCGAGCAAATACACGCGCAAAAAGATAGCCTTCAACACAGTGACAATTTTGAAACACCCCCGCAAGGAGTTGCGGGAGCGAAAGGGTATACGTGGCTGCATCCACAAACATAGTGGCTAATCGACTGGCGTTTCATCTGTATGGGGCGCTTCGTTGCCAGCAGACAATCAGCGTGGCATATACCGTAACTTGGGACAGTATGCGAGAGCACGGACTGCAGTCCGGGCTCGTTCGAGAGACAAGTAGAAGCCATCTCCAGAGTAAGTGATTGATGAGAATTGATGAGAACGCTGGAGGGATTGCTTGCATAGGCCAGACAGAAGATTGAAACATCCCCCTAGCCATAAACCGCCGTCAATAATCAGGAACGCCGAAATGCTTATTTATTCTAACAAACCCAGTAAACCGAGCCAGTTCTTTCCTATATCTTGTATACCAACTGCAGTCTCATGAAAATCTGGAAGACACAGTCTCTACTCACGGTCCTCCCGGCCCTCCCGGCCCTCCTGGGATTCTCCTGCGGAGCAGCCGCATCTTCCAGCTGCAACCCCAACAACCTCAATAGCACAACCTACCTCTACCCCGTCACAGCCCCAAACACGACCATGTTATCGATCGCGGCTGCCACAAACCGCGGCTTCTACGACATTGCGCGCCAAAACCTGATGGCCGACCATAATCCCCAACGTGGGCCAACAGATCCTCATACCCCCCCAAACCTGCACCCCGACAACGATACTTGTCTCCTTTCCAATGCAACGAGAACTAGAACTTGCATCAGCGGCGGGCCCCGAAACTACTACACTGTCAACGGTGATACATACGAAATCATCGCGCGGCGGCTGAATATCACGACCGAATCTCTGACGGCGCTTGCACTGGGCCCCGATGCTCCCGATCCGAATGACACTTTATCTCCTGGCCAGTTCATTAAAGTCACGCTTTGTGAACCAAGCCAATGTGCGATAATACCGTATCAATATACGTGGGGCGGGTATCAGGATCTGGCGGAGGAACTTGGGACTACTGTAGGCCAGATCATGATGCTGAGTCCGACGTACAACTACAGTTCTGGCGCGTTTCTGTCTGGAGGGAGTTTTCCGTCTATAAGTGTTCTTGTTAATTGTACGGAGGAAACTGGGGGCGAGACTGTTTTGACTTGAGTGAGGAGTTGTCTGGGGACCCTACAAGTGTTTACGATGTCGCCGGTACAGTGTTTATATTGAAGGATATGAGGTTATGAGGATACTGCAAAATATCCCGCCAGAGCTCATAATCAATATATACGCTAGTTCCATTATTCAAAACTCTGGCTATCGCATATTCCCTTCTCGGCAATGCTCCGTACGGCTGGCATACGTAGAAGCGACCCGCATTCTATATGTGCGAATATTAATTTTGTCTTTCTTTTTCGGAGCATCCGAACGAGATATCAGTCCTTGAAAGCCTCACGAAGAGAGTTGTAATCCAGTCTATGTTATTCGCTCGTGCATCCAAGTCCAAGGGAGTCGCCCGGAACGATGTTCCTCGGCAGCATGCGGCTGTTCATGTTTTGTCTCCCTCAACCAGTGTCTTTATTGCTTCCAGATTCTGGCCTTATACTACTGGCACGTTCTTTCGAGAGACTATTTGTCCGTTGCGGCACTCTTTCGAACCAGCAGCTTCACAAAACCTGCAAGTCTCCCTTCAGCGACAAGAATTACGGCTCCGTGCTTGGATCCAGAAGAAACCGAGTCTACCATAATATCTGCTTCAAACGGTACCGGCACCCAAAATTTCAAGGGCTTTGGAGTGTTTGTGCTTGGTGTTTATACTACTTGCTTTTTCTAGCACAGATTTAGAACAACCATGCTGGTCCCATCATGAACTCTTTATTTCAAGCAACATATTAGAGAGGCCCTATAGTAGGCAGTATTCTGATTCTCTAGACCCCATCCTCAGTTGCAGTATGTATACATGCCGTCCTTCAAGCACCGATATCGACAACAGAAACGCCGCTCTTTTCATCCGCCCCCATCGTTTTGGGATAAGCTTACAAACCTGTGGTTGACCAAGAGCGCGTTGAAAGAGGTTGATCGACGAAACAAACGTCTATCCCAAGTCAGGACTTCCTTTCTAACGATTAAACCTTTGCCCCTGACTTCCTGCGCAATTGTTCCGCATCTTGTTTACAGGAGACCAGAAGACTTTCTCGCTGTGGAGGGCCAGATCTATCGGATATTAGGAATGTATGTTATACATATTTATAAGACAGATGTATACTGACTAGCTGTATTATCAGTATCCAGCACCAGCTCACTTCCGTCAGTATTCAATGGATCCTACCAAGTCCGGCTTAGAGCAACCTACTACAACGCATACCAGGACAAAGACCGGAAGCACAACTATTTATGACGAACATTTTGAGAATCATCTAACAAACCACGGTATCTTCATGCCATTATCTAAAAACATAGACGGTATCGCGGCGTCAGAGCCGGAGAACATTGCAGAAATTCGAGACTACTGGCCCTCGATCTTTAGTTGCATTATCAGAAACCACCTTAGAAAACGACTATGGAGAGTTCATCGAACTTAACAATGATGCGGTTGATGAACGGGCAGTTGTTACGAACATCTTTAGAAAGACTTGAACATCCGCATAGCACCGGCAAGCAGTCGCTTGTTTTATCATCAGTCCGGGTCACCATGACCAAAGCTAGGTCGGCTTCCATACGGAGCCAGTAAGCCATCACACGGCATAATAAACTCTGGCGTCACGCAACCATCACCGCAAGAGGGAGTCGTTGACGGAGTCGCTACATCCACCCGCTTCAAGAGGCGCACTATCCGTAGATGAAGGAGATGTGTGGGTTATACGAGTGACAGGAGCACTACTATACGAGCCAGCAAGCTGCAAAGAACCCAGTCCAAAGGGGCCAGGCAGGTCTCCCAGTGTAGACGAGACATCCATTGTGTGAAAATCATATGGCTGCGGGAGGTCCAAGAATTGCCAAAAGTCTGGACTGAGACCATTGGAGAGAATTGGCAGTACGTCCATGTCAGAACTCTCGTCAGCGACATTCGCAGACGGTATCGACATATCAAACGGCAAAAGGGGGTCGAAGGTGGCCCGCTGCTCGTGCGCGGGTGCGCCGGCAGGATCAGTCCTGCCGCTCAGGGCCCTGAGAATATTAGCGACCTCAATGATCAGCGATCCTTTAGCAGCCAGTATTCCTCCTGCGTAATTTACCGCATCGCAACTAGAGTCAGTGGCGCTGTCGCGGTTGCGATTGCCCTCTTCAATCTTCAACAAGGCTTCCAGAGCAACGACGCTACGATGAGCAGACCCCCTGGCCTGGCCTGAGTGCAGATCTTGAAGCGATGAGACTTCCTTGCTGGCTTTGGTCCGTAACAATTCAATCGCTTCCCTGATCTTGTCGCGGGTCATTAACCGGTTGAGATGCGCATTCGCACAGTCCGCATCCCCTTGCCTTGATGTGAAGAGCAGGTCGAGGAGCAGCACGACAGCCGCGCTGAACAGCTGAGTCTCGCTGGTTGACAGCGAGCCACAGACAGCGCACCGCATCTGGATCTGAGCCTGGGTACTGATGATATTCTGAGCCAGCAGCTGACAGGAAGCACGTCCGAGCGGAGATGCGAGACCAGCTCGATACAGTCGAAGCAGTAAGCTCCACAGCTGCTGATGCAGCATCCATCGCTGCACAGGTACCGCCGCCACCGTACCGGTCGCAGTAAGTCCTGCAGTGCTTCCCAGTCGAAAGTACGGCGGCAGACCGGCCACGTACTTTTCGTACTTGCTGTTGAGGAATTTGCGAAATTTGGCAGATTCGGTGGTCCCCTGGGGCTGCTGGGTCGATAGCCCCCAAAGGTCGATAGATTCTCGTACGATGCCCCCGAGTTCGATGGCGTGGACCGTATACGACATCATAGTAAACTCGGATCGCGGCCGCTCCACGATTTTTCCGTTGACATTTCCCCCACTCCTCGACGGAATGAGATCTTCGTCGTTGACATGCAACGGCACCCGAGTGTTGAATTGCGATGGACGAACGGTGTAGTAGCCGAGGGCTTGTCCGCGCGACCAATCTCTGTGTACGAGTGCCCACCTAGACGAGATTGTTAAGATTGGACTTGGGAATGGTTCTGCTCAGATGAATGCCCTACCAAATGCGAACCCCTATCTCTGTTCTAACATGTAGCGATTCTACCGGTGCTGATGTGCCATTTTCCAATTGTGCTGATTGCGATTCAGAGACGTCCAGGTTGATATCGCCTAACCGGTGTAGACCGAGTTTGCGGGCACCAGAAATCGCAGTCACTAGGACAGCGTCGAGGACCAACGGGTCCTCCTGGCCATCAAGCAAGAGCATGATTGCCGCCTGTAAACCGGCGATCGAGCCGCAGAAGAAAGTCACTCCATCCTGGAGACAACGCAAGCTCAGAGGCCTCCATCTCTGTGAGCACGTATTGGATGCTCTCAGCTCCTCCACGCGTAGATTCAAAGGCGTAGCAGTCCATCCCAGTAGAGACGGGGTAGGATGAAAAGCGAGGCCAAGCACGAGCTTAGCGTGAGACCAACGATGTGAGCCAGAGTCGCCTATAAAGGGTATATTGACCTACCGCTAAGAGATAACAGCCCAGCGTCTCCATCGTTACCGTTTTCGCTATCGCCGATACGTGAGAGTCCACTGAACCGAGATTCAGGCAATTGCTGAACTGTTCAGCCTGCTTTGCGAATGTCGGAGTGTGAACTACATTCATCAATGGGCCCTGGCAGCGAGTGACAAAGACTTCAAAGAGATGATGGATCATCTCCATGTCTGGCATCGCATCGACGATCTCTCGGATCAGGGCGAGTTTTTCACCGTCCCGCTTGGGATCATTACTCGACCAATACCGATTCGCAAAGTCTGGAGCGACTGACGGTGGCGCTTGTCCACGAGGAGCGGACAGATAGGTGTCCGGACGAGAATCCCCTTGGACGAATTGCTCCAGGAGTTGAGCTGTCTTCTCTGCTTCCGCTTCACCGTCCTCATTCGGTGGCCTGTCCCTGAATATAAGCATCATGCAGGTTAGAAAGAGTCGACATGAAGCCAGTGACCAAGATACACTCACTGCCTAGACGCGGTCTTGTCCTTGTGCTCGGTCTTTGACCGTTTGGCTCTTGGGTGGCGCTCATCTTTGGTACAAAGATGGCCGATATTACGTTTGATACACTCCACCTGTAAAGAGAAAATATGAGCGTCTGTCCTAAAATATACGAATGTGTATGGAAAGGAAATGGCTAGCCACTGACACAGGGCTCTTTGCGGTCGCATTTCAGCTTAGACGCCCTACATCGAGAACACGAAAGCGTAAACTTGCGTACTCCAGAGTCCAAGCCTGTGGCGGCTTTGCTGCGGGCTGCTTCAACCATTATTTCTGTTAGTTTCTGTATGCAAACAGGGCACGGTCGGGTCAAAATACAGAGTGGGCGCAGATGGTTCTCAGCACTCCAGCTGTACTCGCCGGCTTACGCGACTATCTCCTGAAACCTGGTAGGCAAGGCAGAGTCATTTGCCCCACTTGGGAATTTCTGGACTTGTGGTCTGTTCGTACGCACTATAGTCCACCCTGCTTATCTGTCAGAACTAGAGCACTCGATGCTAGTCCGCTGTCCCTCTGTGGCGTGGGTTCTGAGGTCCTTGTGGGCTTGCCAGTTGGCAGAACGGCGTCCACACCCTCCAAGGGGGTGAACGCTCAGTGAGGGTTAACTTATCAAAGACTATAACAGAATATTAATTTTGTATAAATATTATTATTCCAAGTGCTTTCCAAGACTCCTAGGCATCCAAAATGGAAGATCGGTTAACCCGCAGGCCAGGCGGGCTCCCTAGGCACAGAACCGCCCGTGGGTTACAACTAATTGTCCCGAAGGGATCGAACCGATTGAGGCACGATTCTCCCCTATCAAGCCTCCCGTGATTGACCTGCGGCGCATGTGGCCGATATTGCTGCAGTTGACCAGCTGCATTGCGTATGTTGCCTTGCATGGCGCCGACGCCGACAGCTACTGCTACTCGTACCCAGTCAAGTCACCATGACTATGGGCAGCTAGCCGCTGATTATAACGTACCTATGAGAACATCGAACTAAAGTACGAAGCCTTGGCTAAATAGCTGTGAGAAGTGCAGACGTATCAGAGATAAAGCCGTACTCTTCTGAAAAGGCACTGTCAAATTTTGAGTTATAAGAGTTTGTGTATGCCATGTCTAGTCCTGGTATTAGTGAGGAGAGCGGATCAAAGCAGACCGATGAGTAATTTCGTTAACTAAAATATATATTTTATGAGGATAACCATCAGCAAGCTTGTGTCTACTGACTTGAATTTTTGTCAAGTTTGTGCAGAGGTTGATGCATCTCAGCCACTGAGTATGTTGTCGTACAAGGCCCTCCCTCCCCCAAAATAAAGGGTTAGTAAAACACCCACCAAAGTAAAACTATAAACCGAATTGAAAAGGGAAACCTTAGGGTAAGCGACCAGAAAAATAATGGTGTTGTGGCCTGAGGCCACGACATCACACGAGGTCTGAAGATACACAAGACGAAGGTTAGCAAACTCCGACTTTTATCGACATTCGAATCTATGAGAACAATACATAGTGTCAGGGTTCATTTTACCTTTCCAAAAGATAAAGATGACAGGTGCCGCAAACTCGCCGAAGTCCCGACTCTCCGCTGGTCGGCATCACACACTGCGGTCGGACTTTCGCCAGAGTCCGCGGACTTTTAACGCCATCCCGACTGCTGCTGGCCACTTTTTTCCTCCGGATCTGCCAGAAGCTCTGCCGATGAGAAGAGAAATAAAAAAATCAAATAAATGGTCACAGAAGGCTGGTTCAGACTGGCCTATATGCCCAGCATCACAGCACTCTTTTTCCTATACCCATCGTCCTGTCCAACCCATATACCCTAGACTGGGGCCCAAAAGACTTCTTTAACGCAACTTTGCGGACCGACCGACGATTGGGAACTATCATGTCTTCTACCAACGACTCTATAATGCTCAACAGCAGCCCCTTCAGCAAACAGCAGACTGACAGACCGGACGGGCTGATTCCAGGACCCGGCGGTACTGGCGAGCCAGACGCTGGCGGTCCTCCATCCGTCTTCTCATCGACCTTCCAAGAGGCCCTCTTCATCTTGGTCATCGGCCTATCGCAGCTCTTTACTGTTGGCGGGCTTGGAAATGCCGCTTTCTCAGTGGAGGAGATCGGTCACTCGCTGAACGCCACCAGCAACGGCCAGATGTCCTGGTTCTTGGCCGCCTACTCTCTCTGCGGTGGTGTCTTTGTTCTGGTGACTGGACGGCTGGGTGACTACTTTGGCCACAAGAATGTCTTCCTTTTCGGATGGATGTGGATGGCGCTGTGGTCTCTGGTCAGTGGCTTCGCCAGAAATGTGATTATCTTCGACATCGCTCGTGGGATGACCGGCATTGGCAACGGCGCACTGGTTCCCAACTCATTCGCCCTCCTAGCACGTGCATTTCCACCATTTTCGGTCAAGAAGAACATTGCCTTTGCCTTCCTCGGGTTCTGTGCGCCTTCAGGATACATCTTTGGTGGGCTTATCGGCGCTGCTTTTGCTGAGAAGGTCTGCTGGCGATGGGGTTTCTGGTTTTGGGCCATCGGCTGTCTCGCCCTTGGCGTCTTGACCTATTTTATCGTCCCTTACAGCGTGGGCTCGCCAATCCCTGGACTCAGTATTGGGGATTTCGACTACATCGGATCTCTCCTCGGCGTAGGGGGTCTCATCCTCTTCTCCTTCGCCTGGAACCAAGCCTCTGTGGTCGGCTGGCAAGAACCCTACGTATACGCGCTTTTTGTCATCGGCATTCTCTTGATCGTTGCATTTGCTTTTTCGCAGTCACACGTCCAGGCGCCCGTCCTGCCAAACACACTCTGGACCCGCAAGGGCTTCGCCCCTGTCGTGACTGCCATGTCGTTCGGCTGGATCTCGTTTGGTATCTTTCTCTACTACACAACCATCTACATTCTCACTGTCCACAAGGTGCAGCCGCTCACGGCTGTTGTGCAGATGGTCCCGCTGGTTATCGGTGGTCTCTTCGCGACTACGTCGGTCGGTATCTTTATCGCTAAGGTCCCCGCGCAGTATATATTCGGAGTCTCCATGTTCTCTTTCTTCGTCGGTAACCTGCTCATGAGCTTCGTCAACTACTCACCTGTCTACTGGTCCTTCATCTTTCCCGCATGTCTGCTCGTCGTCGGGGGGCCGGATCTCTCCTTCGCATCGGCGGGCATTCTCGTCTCAAACGCGGTATTGCCCGACGAGCAGGGTGTCGCAGGCTCATTCATTTCCACTGTCGTGCAGTACTCCATCTCTATCGGTCTGGGGATTGCGGCTACTGTGGAGGCGCATGTAAATAACGATGGACAGGACATTGTACGCGGGTATCGCGGTGCGCTCTGGTTCGGTGTTGGCTCTGCAGCTGTCGCCTTCTTCATTGTGGTCTTTTTCGTCCGGGACGAACGGTTTGACAAGGGGAATGAAAAGGTTTGTTGCGAGCAACCTTGATGGCGCCGGCAAAACTTCAGTCGAGAAGCCGAATGGTTGAGGACTTCGAAATCCTAGAATTCGCCTCTCTGGAAGTTTCTGCCATGGTTTCAGAAGCCGACTCTGAGGTTCGAAAATGAATATCCCCTTGCCGTCAATCTGCCCGACCGAGCACCATGTTTTGCGTGTTCCGTACAAGATGCTGGCGGCGGGGTGTGTAAAGGAGGCAGCTGTGCTGGAATTCCAAGGGGAGGGTATTCCTATGAGGGATCCTAGAGATAGAGACGGACGGTATGTGAGTAAGAATGCGGAGTTTTATGTGGGGGTTGATTGGTGAGACTGGACTTGTTTGTCTTGCGGTGCTATAGAGTATGGATTGGTTGCGAATGCAAAGTCAAGAATGCTGGCTTGGTACCCAGAGCTGAGTACGTGTAGTTTGTCATTATGATTAAATCCAATGGTACCATTTAGATACTAACACTCTCTCCCAATGAATGCAAAATAATCAAGCCAGCGTTGGGACTTAGAAACTGGCGTCTCCCACAGCGTGAATATATTCTCCGCTACTTGAGACTATTTCTTATCTTGAAAAATATCCCAAAGTTATCTACAAAAGCAGTCATAGATATGACGGTCGAAGTTGGGCTAGATAGAACCCTCAAGACGAGACTTATGGCTCCAACCTCAACCCTGCTGTCCAGATATGCTTCGGTTGGATCTCACAGCGAACCATGTCATCCAACGATCAAGGCAACGCTCTCCCTCCTTTCTTTGTTCCTGATACTGTTATATGCACAGCGGACGCACTCCTTACAGATCGCAAATTTGCGACACCTCAACATCCCCACCACAAGAATCCGTTTGACCTCGTCGCCCTCCACATCGACAATGATCTTGTCCTCGTCCCTGATATATGCACTCAGTTTTGACCCACCAGGGTAACTCGGGCGCAGGATCTGGTACACTGTAACCGCCTGCCATCTTTCAGCAGGAGCAACTTGCACCGCGGCCTGTGGCTCCCCACATCCACACGAGACAGAGTAATTGTGCAGCCGCTCCAGGACCTGCGAGATTCTCAAAGTAGAAAGAAGGACGCCCGCACTGCGGATTCCAAAGCATATGTGTCGCGCGTTCACGTCCCAATGCGGCTCGGCGTCAATCCGGAATTCTTGCGGCGTGCTCGCGGCACCACTCTGTCTAGAAAGCTGCTCCAGGAAAGGGGAGGGGTCCAACGGTAACTCTAGAGCGGCAGCACTGGCCTGTGATTCCCGGACATAGCCCAAGTCGTCGACTGGGAGATTGAGGATCCGGCCAGTGCCAACGTGGAATCTGAGAGACCTGTTTGCGTCCGTTGATGGCCGGACGACAAAGTCGGATATCGCAAAGACTCCGTTTGCTTGTGCGCCAAAGATGTCTGAGACTCGTACGTGGGATTCGTTGAAAACCCCAGGCTTGGCCGAAGTGAGATTCAGCCGGCGGCCCAGAAGGCCTGCTGAGGGCTGTTCGTCCAAGGGCTTAGGATGCTCAATGCCCGTGGTAAGCTCCAGGAGGAGACCGGTCCATTTACTCGACTCGAGAAGACCACCCAGAGCGAGGCCTAGAGTAGACGCCCATCGGAACAGGTGGTCTCCAATGACCTTCTCTGACGAGAATGCCAGTTCCAAGAACTCCGATGGGCCTGCTTCTTTCCCGTCTGCGGCAGCCATTGCGGTCGTCGATTGGAAGCAGGCGCCGTAGATGGAACCGAGGATGACTGCTGTTAGCCTGAGAACATTGCCTCCCACCTCTTTGTCTTCCGCTGCGGTCACGTCACCGTTTCTCTGGCGCTCCAGGTACGCCATGATTCCTGCTTGTGACCATGATATGTCTTGGCCAGACGCGGGGATAAACAATTCCATCGCGGGTCGGAGAATGCGTGCCAGGTGCGGCGACCATAGACTGATAAGATGCTTATGGTGGGCCCGTATAAGCTCCATACCCTCGCGAGCAGGAAGGAGGACGTTACCCCCGCGCGATAGTGACGGGGCTTCCACAGCGTCCTTTGCATAGTCAAAGGAGATATTCCAGATTTCCACGAGTTCATCTGGGTTGACGCTTTCACCTCCCAGCCCGACGTGGCCAAACGCGACATGCGGTATGCTGCGAATGGGAATCACCTGGGGCCGCAGCCGGAGAGAGTCCGTGTGTACCTGATGGAGCATCCAAGGGTCGGTATCGCCCACGGAAGCTGTAACGAGAGCGACGTCAGCGTAGAGCCCCGAACCTGCGGTGTTGCGAGTAAATTGCTGGTACTGAGATACTGTCTGAATTAGTTCCGAAGACGCAGAGATATCGAAGGCGAGCTCGGACATGACGACCGCGGTTCTCCATACGTAGAGCGAGCGGGTAGGGTAGTTAGGTATATCTCGTCTATGCCGTGGAGTGATCATCCACCTCAAGGCGCCCAGCAGGTGATTGGTGTCGTCTGTACTGTGATCGACGACAGCACTGCGCGGGAGCCTGGTGCCTATCAATGCATCCTGGGCTCTAGAAACCAACTGCAGAAGATGTGCGCGGTAGCTATTGCAGTCCTCTTCCTTGGCCACAGAGTCCACCCAGGTCCGAAGACTAGAGAGGAGCGGGCCTTCAAATTTAGGCATTATGTCGTCGTGGTCCGGATGAAGCATGCCAGCCGGTATAACGTCTGCGAGGATTGCGGTGACTTTCTGGACGTCATAGAAACATAGGAGACCTGTTGTCAGTGCCCTGAGACAGTCGATTCCAGGGTCATCCGAGACCGCAGTCTGCATTATATTCCCCGGAACGGCCTGCAGCTCGCCGCTCTGGACTGCAAGCCCCATGAGACGACCTGTCTGTCTCCTACGCTCTTGATAACTCAGGACGTTGAAGTTGCTGCTGCATACCAGGGACGCTCTGCTGGCCGAAATGGATTCAATTAGGGAAAGGGATCGGCTGCGCGACTTCCACCATCCAATCGCCCCTGTGGCCAGATGAACGGCTGTGTCGAAGCTGAGAATGTGGACTCCAACCTGGCTGAGCGGGCCAGTGCCGGAGACATTGAACGAGAGATCCATGGTGCTGTCAAGCTGCAAGACGAATACGCCAAAAACACGGAGTTATGCATAGCTGAACGGAGTGAGGATTTTGCTAGAATTTTGTAAGGTGTCAGATGACCTTTCTGACAAGGCTGTCGTTTAGCTAAGCTAGTGTCAGCTCTCGGTTGGCTGAACTGCTTCTGGCGAGCAAGGCTGAGGCCTTAACACCACTAGGCTCTGTTTGTCGAGGTTGCTCCTACGGCTGAGGATTCAACATAGGTATAGGCGTTGGAGTCCCCAGCTGTAAAGACAATTTCCCAACAGAGGTGCAACAGACTGATATCTATGTTTTGTGGGAGAGATGGCACGGACATGCAGATGTTCATGAATTTCTGTCCTCACACCTAATATATCCAATATGAGCCCAGCCTTGTTGACAGCGTGGCGGCAGCCTGAGGCACCCAAATAAGCACTCAGTCCACCTCCTGCAATTGAACTAGCGTAGCACATGCTGTCTATGATGTCTCTGAATGTCCTATGATTTTCTGATCAGTTTGCATGTCGGTGGCGACTTTTACCAATCCCATTCGAGGCTGAGCTCTCATCGTCTTCCCCCAGGGAGCGGCGGTTATAATATGGTCTCCAGCAAAGGGGAACGCCGGGTAGGGCAGAATACTGCTTAGCTAGTCCAGGCTCAATAGCTACTTTGATAACTACCACATCTTAGACACTTTCGTCGGAGATTTATCACTCGTCGGATGATAAGTCTATTCCCGAAAACATTCGGGTGAAGGTGCTGGCAAGATGAAGCCTTCGAAACCCAGTGAGAAAGGGTTACGCCCATCGCCTAGCACCGACTCATAAAATAACGACTCTATGCAACCTTACGGCCTTCTTGACTAGCATAAGGCGGATGGAATGAGTAGATTGTCCTCTTCATCCGGTAAAAACCACGCAGGTGGATCAGCAAAGCCTAAAAACCCGCTTGACCCGTATTTTAACCAGTCTAGGCACTATATAATCTTTATTGAATTATAAATGCCTGGCTGAAATAATATAGAACATGATCTTGAGACTGAAGGATAATCGATGAGATTCTCCCTCCTCAGCGGAATAAGGCGGTATTGACCATCCATGTGGACAATCAAAGTCAGCTAACGTGGCTCTTGATTTCGATGGCCAGAATACCTGGTACTTTCCGTTCTGGCTGTGCTCACGGTATTCTTGGGGATATGAAGAAGGTTGGGTACGAGTAGAGCGCTTTTTGGTAAAGGCGAGCGTAGCACGACATGAGTGCTCCTCATTTATATAAGGTTAACATAGAAAGTCATTATCATATATTTACTTACACACACTGGACACAACACCAGGATCTCGGCCACTCCGTATCTGCTGCCTTGGAGGGATACAGCACGGTGGACTTGTGCGCCGTATTGCGTGCTGTGTTTTCATAGTGCCCTTGACATACTACGTATCGACGATGGACGATAAACATTTTGCAAGAGCAAAGCGAGTGAGCCTTAGTTCATTGTGTCATGTTGACTATGTCCCAAAGCCTCATCATATGATGGTATTGCTGGAGCTTGCAGCAATCCGAATGACAACATATTTGACAATGGTAGAGACGGGACAGGAGAGAAGACGTTACCTAACCAGGTGTGGTCATCAAATAGACTCCTAATCGTGTCTGTCAATTCCCGGCTTGTCTTTGCTTCGACGTAACGAGCTGCAACATCATATACTGGCTTCAAAATACGCAGCTGCCTATTGCAGCTGGCATAGCCCTGCGATTGTGCCAGAGACTGTAGACCGTCAACCACTCCCTTCAAGCAGCCCGGGTCTGACGCGTCTGCAGTATCAATAACATTGCAAACCAGGATTGTGAAAGGAATAAATGGCGTTAGGAAGAAATCTCGTGGATCCATTCGTGAAGGCCAGTCGACCATACTGCTGCATCTGAAAGTATGGCAATGCTAGCTTGGGTCTCTTCAAGAGATATTCGTGCCGCAGTGATGCATTGCGTACATGGTATTATACGTGGAAGTCTCACTGTTGGGTCAGCGCCGTTGGGCTGTACAGGCTATCGTACAAGCGCCCGTAGAGGCTAGCGACATCGATCCAGTCAGGCAATCGGTTGTATGCCAGGGAAGTCATTGATATCATTGATACCGCCGCAGAGCATCGGACTCTGGACATTCTCACCCACCTCGACATCAAATCAAATGTCGAACAAGCTTTGAAGCTCTATCGAGGTGAATCAGAGGAAAAGTTCAAACTGGGTTGCCACTTTCTTGTCAATGACCATGAGGAGGACTCTGGCCAACGCCTTTCTTTTGAGGAACGGGATTACTGGGAAAGGAAGACATTTGAGGAAAGGTTTGTCGGTCTGCCAGCAAATGCCTGGGGAATTGATGAACTGCGAACAAGGCTCGGAAAGCTTTTGCTGAACCTGATTCTGCGCAGCCTTCCGAAGATGATAGACCAAAATAAAAAAGGCCGTGGAGGGCTGTCAAGCTGAGTAAAAGCGCTCACCTGCGGCCAGGACGACAGAATAAGGGCAGAGGATGAACTTGGTAGAACGACCCAGGGACTTTGAGAATCTTGGAATGGCTGCTACTTCGTCCAATTACAGTGAGTATGTGGACTTATTTGGCGACTACGATCATGCCGGCCTTCGAAATATCGACGGACCAAACCTTGAGAGGGTGAGGAGGCGAAAGCTGCAGTCCACCATCAGAGGACTGAACCGTGTCTTCTCCGGAGTAATGCAGCAGCACGTAGGAGCAGGATTCTAGACAATCAGCCATCTACCTACCAGGATCCAAAACCCAGTGAGAGGAATCCTATCGTCCAGGTGTTTGATGCTCCCGAAGACGAAAACAGCAATCCAGCAATATCTGAGAGGGCTGTTTCTGATGGCGCTAACAACGAATATGACGATAATGAGTACAATACCGACGACGGGAGACCACAATCCTCGTCTGAAAGTGGATACACTAATCATGAAGTTTTTATTTTCCGGCAAGGAATTCGTATCGGAGGATATGAGTAGCAGATATTTCCAGATTCCTAAACCTGACCCCATAAATATCAAGAGCTACGAAGACGAGCTGCAGAGTCGGAAACAGGAGTGGCTGGGAAAGGAGCCTCGCAGTGAAGTTAACTTCGACTTCTACGCTGCAGTCTTCCGTAAGCTGACATCAAAATGGGCTGATTTAGCCAAAACTCATTTGGAAACGGTGTACCAGTCAACTGTTGAATTCATCCACGAAGCACTGGAGCATGTCATGCCGGAGGATCTGCGAGGCAACGTTAGAAGCCATCTCATAGATCCAGGGCTTGGTGAGCTTTGGCAAAAAGCCAATGATCGGCTGAAGGAGCTCGTTGCATGTCATACGAAGGCGATCAACGTGTTTCTGGACACTGGTCCGATTTCTTCCTAAAGGATCCCTTCCAAAAATATCCCGCAAGCGCCGATAAACTGCCCTATGTTTGCAGTTAGATCACAGCGACAATGCTCAAGCATGAATAAAGACGTAACATTTACTAGTGAGCAGGGAACAAGATTACTAAAAGAGAATGCTCGGTTGTACTTATATTTATGTGGCAGCTACATGTTAAATGATGATCCTCATGATGAAGCTTCCTGTTCTATTCCTGATTCTAGCTCGGTTGAGCAATAAGACATGTAGCAAGCCATTAAGCTATATGCACTTCATCTGCAGGTTTGCGATTGTGGCGAGACGACGCCACGATTCATTAACTACTCATCCCAGCTAACTGGAGTCGCATCGTTTCACATTCTTCTTCTGGTAGGAGAATTTCCTCGATGTTTTCTTGGTTAGATAATAAGGGATCTCCATTCAGGGCTTGTGATTTGTCGATGATAACTAGGAGCTTTCGGATCAGAATCGGTTAAATAGAACCAGTCTGCTTTAATGATAGTCGAGTTGTTGGGGACGGTGCGTTCTTATAAGAAAGCGTCAAAACAGCGGCTTCTAGCTCCCGAATATTTGTTCCATCGTTGTATTAGTAGAGTCCACACGAGTAGAGTTAAGACGTTCGCAGATGAAGTCAGGCTCTATATTATATTCAAATCCGTAAAGCCTAGTCATACGCTTGCCAGCCTATCTTCAGAAACAGATTCTGTAGAGCTCCAAAGATCAATATTATCTCTGCCAAGTAAGCTCAGTGGATGTCACTGGCACTAGATACTACATTGGATTCTCCCTTCGCCCTCGCTCTCCTCCCCTCGATAACGATCACCGGCGTAATGGTTAGAACTAAGACAGCGACCACAACGCCCGCCTGCGTTGCAAAAACTGCAGCAAGGCCATTCTTCGCGATCCACGTAGGCTGAAAATAGCCTACCGAGAACCCACTCGCTGTTCTCCACCCGTTGATAATCGCCGAGACTACGGTCGATTGGTCGGGGTATTTATCAAGAGCGAAAGATGTTATGGACCTGTACAAGCATATATCAGCATTAGTGCACAGCCGTGCTCCCGTTTACGAGGCTTCAATTGAGCAGGCTTTGTGATGCGGTTGACGTACACAGTACTAGCGATCATCCCGGCAACAACCATTCCCCAACCGAATGCAAGTCCAATCCAGTGTTTGTGGAAATGAAGCGTCAGCCCATAGGTCAGAAGGCCCGCGGCCATTGTACCGATCGCAAACCAGACGCCGTGGAGGCGGTACTCGGGTCGCCATTTCTCCTGGCGGGACCGGTAGATCCAGTTGTTGAAGAAGTAGCCGAAGCCGAAGCCTACAAGGTTCAGGTTGTTAGGAAAGAGGTTTGAGAGGGGGGAAAGGATATGGGAGGCTGACCAGTCAGACCACCGAGTATAGGAGCCCATCGAAGAGAAGATGATTGGACAGTGTCAAATAGGTAGGGTGGCTGGGCGACGAATGTGGATACAGTTACGGTTATTCCTATGGATGTTAGAGCGTGATTCATATTACCCTATTGTGAGACAAACCAATAGGCCAGCAAAAGTTGACCATAGTGGCAATGCCAGTTAGAAGCAGTGGAAACTTGAGGATATATACCACAAGTGTCTTCGTCCAGAGAGCTACTGTGGAAAAGACTGGGAGATTATGGCTTTTGATGCCAAAAATCGCCTGGAAGCGGGTGTTGCGCTGACACTGTCGGCCCTTCACGAAGTAAGTTTCGTGTCCGAATAGGAAGATGAGGATCGTCGACAGCCCATAAAAGAGGGTCAGCGTGCCGAATGAAACTTTCCAATCACTTCCTGCGCCTATGTATCCCGCTATCGCGGGGCCAAGGAAAGGCCCAATTAAGAATGTGGTACCCCTGCGACCAGTTAAACCTGCCTAACGTTGGATGGAGTGGCTGGAGAGTATACCAGATATTGATCATATGCGGCCAATCTAGGCGCGGTATAAGCACAGACCTCGTTAAAGAATTGTAAACCTACCTTTAGGATCATACATATCATGGATAATCGGCAGACCAACGACCTGAGGCACGGTCCCGAACAAGCCTTGAAGGGACCTAAAGGCCGTAAACGTACTGTAGTTGTTGGACAATGTCGCACCAAGCACCATGAAAGTGGTGATGAATTGCGGCCAGAGCCAGATAGGGAGGCTGTGTATAGCATTAGCTTGGCAGAACTGATAATGAACGGCAGATATGAAATGATTTATACCGTCCATAAGCCTCAATGAGAGGAATCGCCATCAACCCACCAATGCCCTGCAGGAGCAGCCCGTAATTCATTGTGGTAGCCGCCTTGTCGACGCTGATGCCCCAGTCTAACGCCTGTTCGACGATCAGGGTTGCGCCCCAGACCATTCCTCTGCAGCGATTCGTTAGTGAAAAGTTGATATAAGTGGCAACTTGACGGATGCTACGGACCCATCTGCGAGGATCGAGCTGGACATGAGAGATATGAACAACAAGCGCTTCTTCCATGGACTCCAATTGCGAGGGGACCTGCTCTCATCATCGTCCTCTGCTGGAGGGGTAGAAGTGGTGGGTCGTAATTCGGTCGTTTGCAGGTCGGAGGTCTTTTCCTGCATTGTCGTGGCCGCAGAGAGGGCTGCTGAGCTTCTAAGAAACTAAATCGTTTGAGGCCGTAAGGTAGAGAGAATTAGGTCTTTATGCAAAACCCAAGGACAATTCAAAGGAAGTATTGGGGTGGGAAGTCCAGGCCTGCAGAGGCAATGCCACGGGAGACGAGTCAACGCCAGAACGGCGTGGTCGATTAAGGTGCATATGCTTGCAGACGCCGTCGTTTCATGCTAAGCAAGGGAACTAATATGGGCGGGTGGGCGATTAGAGGTGGATGTCGACTAGATGCAGATGCCACAATCGACTGCGCGAGCTGGATTTTCACGCTAGCAGGGGGTGATCGGAAATACAAGAATGTACTCGGGTTTTGGTGGGCCTGAACAGAAGTGCAAAGACTGATTAATATGCATCGACAAGGGACTACTACTTATTTCTCAGTGACTCGTGCTTCCCCTTCTACGGTTTGCTCATTCGTTCTGGCATCCCAACCATCCAAGCCCAACAAAGCCTTACAAAATGTCTTCGCCCGCCACCGGCGCACTCTTGGCCAAGACACTTACTCCGGTAAGTCGGCGCCCTTCTTATCTATATGGCCGTGGAAATTGACCAGCGCTGGATGAATGGCAGGCGGCCGCCCTGGGCTTTGTCCCGGTTGCCGTGCGGTTTGATTTGTTCAATATTCTGGCCAGAATGGATACCACGACAGGGGAGGAAGTCCATGCGCTCTGCAAGAGTATACACGGTTCAACTGACCCATCGGCCGTTATTCCATGTATGTGATACAATTACATATCCCGTAAACTGTATCCAATTCACTGACCGCAGCAAACGAGTCTGGGCAGCTGTACCCTTGATCGGTAAGACCCACTAATTGTCTATGAGGCTCGCCGCGTCTGATTGAATGGCAGAGGACACCCTTTTTGCCATGGTTGGTCTGGGTCTGGTGGACCTAGCCGGAGTGGACGTCTATAGGGCAAACGATCTTACCCGCCATCTAGCGGTTTCGCCCTCAGCAGCCCACGGGGCGGTTCATTTGTGAGACTTTCGGCTAGTTTCCCCATAGGATCATGTTTAACTGGCTCAATCAGCACGACGGAAGCGCTCCTCGCCGGGGCATTCCTGATGTCCAAGCTCCAAGCCGAGAACTTCGCCTACCCCTTCAAGGAATGCGAGACCCCGGTCCAGCACGCGTATCAGCTCATGGGTAAGACCGAGTATGTAAAAGAGCATACCTATTCAATCATGGCCGCGGAGGGCCGCTTGGATAGTTTCAACCAGTTTATGCAGGGAAAATTCTTCAAGCCCAGAAAAACGCCCGACCGTCTCGAGGCGCTTGGCTATGACTTTGCAGCAGTGGCTCGTGAGGCCGGCCCTTCAACGTCAACAGTCATGGTCGATATCGGCGGAGGTCGAGGCGAGATGCTTCTTGAACTCAAGGAGGCCTTCCCACAGTTCACTGCTGCAGATCTCGTTGTGGAGGAGTTTCAGTCCGACGACGATCTGAGAGTCGACCCGGGAAGTGAGGTCACCTTCGTCAACTGGGACTATAAAGACGAGAGCAGCCCGCAGCCTGTGAAGGGGGCACTGGTGTACCATCTGGCACACGTCCTGCATAACCTGCCGGATCTCAATGCAGCACGGTTACTGCAGAGGATATCTGACGCGATGGCTCCATACTCGCGACTGCTAGTGCACGAATTCTCGAAGAATAAAAATTACGCCTTAATGCACGCCAGCATGATAGCGCTGTACGGGGGCCGTGAGAGGACAAGCGCGGAGTGGCGACAGATGGCTGCGTTAGCCGGTCTCAGAATCACTTTCGAAGCCTATCCGGATCTGGGTGAGGGGGTTTTGGAATTTCGAAAGAATTAGATAGATAGCATTAGCAGTGAATAATTAAATCGAGATGAACTCGGATCCTTCGTGGGGTCGTTCCAGCCCAACTAAAAGATGCGGATCGATAGCGCTAGGAAGGAGCCGGCTCCACCGCTAAGCGCCGAGGCATTGTTATAGCGTTTAAGCCTGGGAAAGCTCTTGTGGCTATTGCGCGGCCCTGCAGGGGTCAATTCCTGCTCCTCATCAGCCCATCAGTGAGGCTGGATACTATACCGCTTTTCCAGCGGAGAATTGTCTTCCGGCTCTTCTGCCTTGTGTTTCCATCGGAGATTTGCCTTCCCTATCTGTACTTATGCTGCTCACTATCCATAAGTTCTTCCGCTAAGGCTAGCCAAAACCCTAATTCCCGAGCCCAATCTTATACCAGAGCCTGTCCCGGTGCTTCTAGACTGTTTGGGAACGGAATGAGCTTTCACTAATCGTCAGGGTTTAATATTTATTCATTTCTTTTTTTATTTCTTTTTTCCAAGGGAATATCGACAACCCTGACCTACGGCTCTCTCGCAGTCGCCGCGAGACCTGGCTGGACTTCATAGTTTAATGTCTATTACGATTCTCACCACCCTTGCTCGACTTGGCCAATGGCGTCGATGAATAGATCGCAAAGATGCTTGTTAATAATACACACCATCGTCTCGACGAGTCACATATCCAGTCAAGTTTGGTCCTTACGTCAGTTCGTCCTCGAGAGTGCGGTGCAGCTACCCAGCTAAGCGAGGGAAAGCAAAATTAGGCTACCAGAGGATATGATACGGTCAGAGTCTCGGGAAATCCGCCAGGGTCGCTGCAGTAGGCTCGGTCTAGTAGATTGACTTTGTTCTCGATCTCGATGAGCGTGGCATTCTCAGGACTATCCTTTCTTATAGAGGGTCGCACCTTGCTTCAAGTCCATCACGCTGCGGTGTCACCCTCAGGAACGGACTGTTCACCGAGAGTCGATAATGTCGTCTCCAAAGACGGAATTTGACTACGGTAAAGAGACATTCTATATGCCCATTTTTGCATGACCTTGCACAGCTGACAAGATTGCCCTCTAGGGGTGCACTATGTCACGGCGTGCTGGGTAAATCCAAGTGGTCCTCACTTCCATCCCCTCATTTCTAACAGTTGCAGTAGGTCTTGACTGCCCTTGTCTCGGCAGCTCTGATCTTCAGATATACCGTCAAGACATGGGCTCGCTGGGTCCTTCCTACAGTCAGCTCCCCGGAGCGCGTATGGGGCGCTGAAGATTTGTTGTTTGCCATTGGCTACGCCTTTGATATGGCCCATATGGCTTTGATTCAGAAAAGGTAGGCTGGTTACCCGGAACTATTGACAATACTCTGCTAACATTCTCAGTCTTGATTACGGTCTCGGTCAACATATTTGGATCCTCACGGATGCCCAGCGCATCGGCGCCCTAAAGTACGACTTTCTCTCCCAACCTATAGGTAGACATCCCACTGCTTTCAATAATCAGCTGGGCGAATGGTTGACGTGACCTACTTCAGCGGTCGCCGCATCGATGTTCTCTCGCTGCGAAATGACTTGGTTCTTATACATGTGTTTCAGCAGCGCCGACAAGCATATCCGAATTTCAATTGTGATCGGAATGTTGGTCCAGATAGTCGCAAACTCTGTCACTATTCTGCAGATTGTGCTTCAGTGCGGGCCGAATCCATACCGATTGGTATTGTCCTCCGCCAGCTTCTATCCAATGCCTTCTAACACGCCCGATTGACTTGCACAGACCGACAGGACAGCATATTTCCACTATACGTGGGATGGCGTCCCGACCGACGGCTCAGTGACATGCCAGTCACCCAGCGTTCAAACAACGATCGGATTCGTTCAAGGAGGTAACCCGCCCCGAGCCGAATTCACCAGATCTTCATATTGAGATATCATAATTAGGCTTCAACACCGCCGTCGACTTCTTCCTCACCATTCTCTCTGCCGTCCAACTATGGCAGTTCAGTATCCGGAGCGTGGACCGTGCCCCATCGTCAAGTAACTCCTTTTTCGTGCGCTTCAAGCGCTTGCCGCGACAGGCGAGGAATAGGCGGATCTGGCAGACTATGGTTCTTAGTGGACCGCTGGCGCTCTCGGGCTGCGCTTCGATTGTGAAGACTTATGTATGCCTCTTTTTCTCTTTACGCCTGGCAGGATCCGAAAGTTTGTACGTACTAACATTTTTTCTTCCCGACAGTTGTTGAAGTCCCTTGGGGATAGAAATGACTTCACACGTTCGTTCTCCATTCTCAGAGTGGGACCGGTTATTCTATTTTGATAACTGACAATTAGGCTGCAGACAACATCGTCCCGTTTGTTCTATGGGTAAAGTGAGTCTATTCTACCCTCCTCTGACCGCCAATTTACGCGTCTTTCCTCGCCGCTAACTGTAATTGGGCTTTCCAGGGTTGAGAACTACAGCATCCTCCTCGCAACCTGCGGCCCGATAATCAGGCTCTTCGTCCGTGTCGTGTTCGACAAATCCCACGCGTCGAGGTGGGATTACTCCACTAATAGCCGCTCGAATCAATACTCACACACACGCGGGCGTGGTCTGGATATTGACTTGGATGGGCACCCTCATACGCAGAACCATGGGTCGGTTATTATGACTTTTTTTGGGTTAAAGAAGGGAAATTCTGAGCCTACGTCGTTTGGATCAGAGGAGACGGTGAGAGGGAAACATCGCGAAGCTCGAGATGGCGTTGGAGGAGTCACTGTCAAGACGGATATTACTGTGCAGGTTGGTGAGGATGGGGAGTCGACAGTGAATTTGGTATGGGAGCGTTGAGTCTTTGAAAGACTGTTTACCGGCCGTTAACTGGTTATCTCTGTGTAAATAGCATTATCAGGTGGGAAAAAAGTAATACCAGTGCTGATACCTGTCCATTGAAGCTGGCCACGAGTGTAGTGCGAGGTATCCGGGCCGACCTCCCCAATGGTCCCACGAACAAGAAGACAAATCACTGTAAGATAAGCTGGGTGGTATAAGGGCAGACCAGGCGATCGTCCATGCGATCGCCGATTTTTCTAGTGTGTTCGTAACATAAATCTCTTCAACCATTACTTTGGCTCATATCTGCTTGGAGAAAAATTCCAGATGACACAGACGATTTGACTCTACTAACCTACCGAATAACAATTTCAAATACTGCTCAGTTATCAGCTTTCTTTTCCTCGGCGTGTTTAGGCCAGAGTCCAACTCCAGTAACCTCCAAAACGGCTGTCGTAAGCAGGATGCTCACAATGAATCCTCTGAGCCACGTACGAGACGGCGGACGCTGGACCAGCTCGGTATCAACATTGTGCCAACCTGCGCCACAAAAAGCCAGACAGCAACCATGTCCGTCTCAGAGACTATGTGGTTTCGCTGGACAATCAGCTCCACCCAGAGGATCAAAGGCCATGCAAATATCAGCATCAAAATTGCCCCCAACGGGATAGCAGGATACGTGCGACAGTACCACGGGATCCTACGGGCACGCTCGGCGTCTACACCCCCAACGTAAATCAAATACCCGGCCACAAAAATCATGTTGAACACCATAATCGAGTCTCCAATCTGCCAGAGCAGAGTGAAAATATGCCAGCCGTGGCTCAGGGTCCTCCACCCGAAGAAGAAGAATTGATACTCGCCGTATCCTTCTGGTTGGTTCGTAACCCAGCTTATCCACGCACTGACAGTATTGAGAATGAGCACCCCGAACGTGCCGATGGCCAAGAGGACGCTCAGGAAGACATTTCCCGACGAAATGCCGCCTAGGTAACTGATCGCATAGACGATGTTAAAGTGGACCGGGAGGAGGGAGAGCGCATGGAGCTCTTTTGCTCTAACAGCGTAGTACCATTGGATTTGAGTGTAGCAGTTGTAGGCGAGGAAGCCAGCGCTTGTGGGGATATTGTTCCCCACTCCACTGGAGAACTGGGCGGGAGCAAGCATCATACTGGCGTAGAGGAGCCACCGGTTGGTGAGACTGAAGCCTTGGACGACTTGGATGGCGGACATGCTGGTCTGCGACGGTCCTGTCAGGTTGAGAGCTATTCACATATAATTAGCGTAACGGCCACTAGACGAAAAGCTCGACATACCAGAGCAGGAGAAAGAGGAGAAAGAGAGGCCCAGATCCGTCCTCTCTTTTTGGTAGGTAGTAGATTTATGGTGTATATATTCCTTGCGTACGCGCAACACACCAGAAATAGATGCTCACTGTATAGATGTAGAACTGATTGAAACAACGAGGCTACTGCAACGGTAGAACTCTGGATATGTTACCCATGCGCTATTGATATAGTCAAGTCCCTGGAGTGGCGGAGTGAGGCTGAAAGATACGCTACAGAGATCATGGGGTCAATACGAGGCAAGCATTTTTGACCAATTACTGTCCAGCAATTTCGCACGATCTGAAGAGTTCGGACCCTGCCAGCCTCCCGCACTGCATCTGCAGGAGTCTCGTGGCATTTCACGTATAATAATGCAGCCATAGCCGAATTGGAGTGCGGTGATGGACCTTCAAGAAAGGTCACAACTCCGCATACTAGACTTGTTAAACCCGACCCGCCAAGAATTTGGCTGGGTTAGACTTTTGACGGCAAGCCAATCGGAACATTCGAACAACCATTCTGGCGCTCATATTCAGAATACTAAGCATGGAGAAGAGACTTATGTACACGAAGAGATCATTTGTGGGATGTCCTTACGAAGCGTAGCCTAACTTCTGTCAGAAAGACCAAGCGACGTCAGCCAATCGACCAGCTGCGCCGTAACTAGGGTGTGACAAAGACGGAAGCATATCGGACCGAAGGATGACT
>NW_027396199.1:0-29323 GCF_047715535.1 Aspergillus foveolatus | reverse complement strand
CTCACCCGTCACCCAAACCCACATACCCATGGGTGACCATGGTCCACCCATGGGTCACCCACAACTCACCCGTCTTTGCATAATTTTCCATTTTGGGACAGATTTTTGTGCATAAAACTGATAAGCTAATCACGTATTCTACTGCTGTTTATAACCGTTCCAGTATTACATTGATTCTTGCAGATATATGCGCATATTCTATATGAAAAATAAGGAAATAGCTTTGTATCCTTTATCTGTTCAGATAGTCAGGTCGAATTACCATATATCTAACAGGCTAGGTATCGTGGTGATAGTGGGCTTGAAACCACAATGAATGTTCAACCTCGAAGGGGGGTTATATATATTGTAACAGGCTGGATACCTACGCGCTAGTATAGGTCAGACCGCTTGACTAAAAAGGTACAAGACAACTGATCAGAATGATCAGTTGAATCTAGCGCCCTATATAGCAGCGAAGGCCACGCCTGAGCCGTTATTCTGGGGTTCAACCCATAACATATATAGTGCGTATCATGCGGCAAAGTAGCTTCGAGGTCTATGTAAACTTTACTTCATGCACTTTGACAATTTCTTGATAACCTTATTAGATTCGAAGTTTTACATGTTAAACTGATTTATTTATTCTCGATACTTCTAAATTACATCAAGATACGACCAGGAAATACATAAATATGCATAAAATATGTTTGTTTTGTTTGTCCACCCACGGGTGACCCTCTTACCCACGCGGGTCACCCATGGCCAACCCTCACCCACCCATGGGTGAGAGGTCCTCACCCATCACCCACCCATCGAGGGTGAATGGGTGACCCGTCGCGGGTCACCCACGGGTAATGCCGAGGTCTATCGGCAACACGTGTACTTTAAACGAAGCACCGAATAATATAGAAACACAGGTCGGTTAATATAAGACACGCATTAAATCTCCTTATCTTCCGCATATCGCAGGCTGTACGCCTAAATCCTCTGCCTGGTAGACAAGCGTCTTTTCCCGTTGGGTAAATTTTACCCAGCATAGCAGCTTCGCTCTCAAAGAAGGCTATTAGGATACAGTGGCAAATATCATTGGCCGGAGTATTTTTAAAAATAATAAGCAACAATAATCACGATGCGGATGGAGCGAGTAGGTCTGGTATGGGATAAGATGCTGACAAATTCGCATTCAATTTTCATAGGCTGTTCAAGCTAACTGAGTGGACGAACTGAGCTCGGTGATCGCGCTCGATCATCTGAGGAGCTCATACGCCGAAGTCCTCCGGCTCTCTATGGACGGACGGATGTTCAAGCGATGGTAGGTCAACCATTCTGGGTTCATTATATTGGCGCTTACGCCCACGCCTTGAACATCATATTCCAGTTTTCGGAGGTCTGATCCGGCTTGGCCTACTGATTAGTCTTCAAAGCTCAAATCAATCCTATGGGCCACTTACAACTTAGAGACCGGTCTGGTATCTCTGCAATATACGGAGGCGTAGGGGATCGCCCCTATTGGGAGTTTGAAGGATTGTGTACCGATGATACCATGCCTTCTAACTTCGCTTGTTTTTCCAGGCCATCTTTTTGAGAGCTTCCGTTCAGACGAGGGGAAACCCCAAGCGAGGTATATTGAGGATTGATCTCTAGATCTACGGGAAAGTAGCTAGCTCAAGTTAAGCTTGAGCACGGCCTGTGCGTATCTTGTCCGCTGTGTAGTCCGTCTTGGGCGGGGCTACTTTCAATGAATCAGACGGCTCTAGACGATATTAGGTACGGGCGATGCGGTGATGAGGTCGATCAGCAATGGCTGAAGATGAAAGCTGCATTGTTCGATAGAGAAATTTGTATTTGTCCAGAGGGATGTGCTGGAGCATCGCTGACACGCAGATGCCGTTATAACCGAGACAGCTTGCCTAAGGAGACTTGATAGTCAGCTGAATCATTTCACCAGAATTGAACGGTAGTAGTCTCCGGCCTAAGAAGAAGTAGGGGGGGGTTCTCAGTCCTATAGTTAGTAGAGTCTCTCTAAACCGTTAGTTCTATTCTTACTGTATGGACGAGCTCCTGGTTGTGCGAGACTCATGCATAATGATGTTGAGCTAACGAGTATGTACTATAATCTCCGCAAGGGCTGCTAATGGACGAATGGATTGAGGAGCAATCTTGGAGCTCTGCTTAGTATAGAAGCCGTCTCTTCGGTTTTTGTTTTGCGTGAATGCTTTTCCAACAAATCAAAAGTTCAGATGGCTGACTTGATTTGTCTTCCGTCTGAATGTGCCCGGCGGCTATCTTTCTTTAACTGTTCACAGAGAATGATGACGGTGATATTGCCTTGTGCGGCTTAGAGCGAGGCCCCCCCGATTCGTAGACTTGTATACTTCCCTGTCAATTTACAAATTACCGGCAGCGATGGCTTTTCGCATCGTCTCTAAATTCCAAGTGTCTCAAGTTCACATATTATGGTGACCCGTTCTCGAGGCGGGGAATCTCCCAGGGGAAAAGGGCATCTATATTTCGATTGCATCTGAATGACCCTATCTAAAGGAATACCTGTGAAAAATCTGTAATTTCCAGCAGCCGCGTGGTTGCCTGTGCTCATAGCTGGCCGCTGATACGCAAAATGTCGGAAATAACAATGGTCAATTGCACATAGAGGCGTTATTGTAAGGAGCTCTTAAGGCAGACATGAAGATAGGGAGTCTTGACTGTGCCATACGGTGTGACTACGTCTCCAGGCCGAAGAGTATTTGTCAACTTTCTACAGACATGCTGAGCATCGTAGTAGGAATATTCAAGCTGGAGTCGATGCCACGGCCTACCATATAAAGCGGCAGACCCCAGTGCCTTTCCGGGAAACGCATCGGGCGCTAGCCAAAGACATCCGTCAACAAGAAGGTGCACGGACGAGCTGCTCCCCCTGCCGAGATAGACAATGGGAAGGATTAAGACGTAAACCCCTGGGAAATCAACAGTGACGGCATAATCCGCCGACGACCGCAAGATTAGCTTCCGTCATGCGACCGACGTCGATGTCACCCAATGCCCATCATGTTGATATGCTCGCGTCCCTGAACGGCAAAGCGGCGGGGCGACCTCCCTAGGAGGTACTTGGTCAATATCAGAGTCGAGACGGCAGCCATCTATTCGATCCCAAGTCCATCGGCTCGTCCTCACACCACTCGTAATGACACCCCCCATGTGCTAGTCCAAGAACTTACGAGTTATGACGATGCTAGGGGGATACCCCGGTCATTGAGACTGATCTTGGCACAATCTCCCGTCGCAATTCACACGCGTGGCCGGGTCGGGATCCAAGTGATTGCCCGAAAAATGAGTCTCAAGCGGCGTTGCCTGCCAAGTAAACAGCCCGCCAGTGGTATCCCTCGAGATTATCACTGATTTAAGCCATCCAAGTCTCCCTTACCCTTTCTTATTCCGATCGAGTGCGGAAGCCTTCGGACGAGTTCGTGGTCGGAGACGTCGACGCCCTTGCATTAGCCCAGCCGTCGACATGCCAGCCATAAACTCATTTAACCATTAACCCGATCGAGTATCGCGAGTTCGCTTTGATCGTAACTTTGATATGCAGGTTGCCGTCGAAATATATCCTAAATGTATCCTTCCCATGTTTTTGGCACCGCCAAGATAGCGGCTGTATGCCGGTAGCCCGCTAGTTGGTGGGTCAGGGAACGAAAGGCAACACGAATTGAGCAGCGCACATTGCGTTTGACTGTCTGGTTACAGCCACGTGAAGGGCGAATTGTGTGTATTAGTCTCTCCTCTGGGCGCTTCGGCCCAGGAGCCCACCATTACGTCGCTCTGATTATCGGTCGAACTATCGGCCGCACCTGGCAGAAAGCTAGGCGCAGCCGGAACCGGATAATTTTCCGCCGTGCACGAGTCAGTGTGAAGCAGTGTGCCCCGCTGCCTTGCTGTGTCAAACCCCTTGAGAACAGGCCAATTTGGCAGGCCTGACCTCTCTGCTGAGTGCAGAAGTCTCGTGCAACTGACCTAGACACGACCTAGACATGGCTTTTGCTAAGAAAGACCTAGCCTCAGCATAATCAATGGGCGATTATTATTCTTATGCCAGATGACTGGGAATAACATGTAGTACTTGTCATAGTCCTTTGTAAGATCCATCGGATTAGCCGGTCCTTGCTGACAGGATAAGCATTTGCCCTCGGCGATCGACTCGGATAAACCGACTCCACCGGCAATTCCTCACAGAAATCCCTACTCATACACTGCAGATCTGCAGTATGGAGTCGAATTCACTGAACCCCATCCCCAGACGTGGAGAGGTGGGGATTAGGTAGTGGCCCAGTTTTAAAAACTACCCCAGATCCAATTTTTCAAGTGATCTCTTTCGTCTTTCAATCCTTGCACCATGGCCGAGCCAAAGCCCTCGACGGACTATATCGAGTCTGTTGGTGACGAGAAAGCCATATCTTATGAACCAAAAGAAACGGCGGAATACGATCCAAATGATCCTCAGGTATGTGATTCTATTAGCTATTGCCGCGGGTAGATGGTGAATACAGGCATAGGAGTCACGCTGACCGAAGCAGAATTGGTCCACGGTCTCTAGATTGACGACGTACCTCACCATTTGCTTCTATACCTTCCTCGCCAATGTCAATAGCAGTAACTTCACCGTGGCTACAAAGGCCATTGTTCAGGAATTTGGCGTCTCCCAGACCCAAGCCGGCGAGTTGGTGTGCTTCAACGTCTTCCTGTTCGGTCTGGGAAATATCTTCTGGGTTCCGTTGATGCGAGTGGTTGGGAAGCGGCCAGTATATTTGATGTCGATGCTGCTGCTCTGTATGATGAATGTGTGGTCCAGCCGCGCATCGAGTTATGGCGAACTTCTCGCCTCGCGGATCCTCTCTGGCTTCGCAGCGGCGGCAGCAGATGCCACCGTGCCTGCAGTGGTGTCGGATATGGTTGCCCCTCAGGACCGAGGCCATTACCTCATGGTTTTCCACCTCGCCCTTACGAGTGGTCTGTTTATCGGACCGTTGATCAACGCGTACCTCGTGCAAGAGGAGGACTGGCGGTGGATGTGCTATTTCCTGGCCGTCGCTGTCGGTGTTGTCTTTGTGACGGCTATCTTTGCAGTACGGGAGACAACGTATCTTCGAAACCGACCTCGTTCAGGCAGAAGGACGCCATTGCAGTGGATGTCGTTGACTTTGGGGTATAACCCTGACGCTTCGTTCGTTAGGACGCTGCTCGACATTGTTTGGAGTGTGGGATACCCACAGCTCTTGTGGGCCGCTTTTGCCATTGGCATATCCGTTGGATGGTGAGCAGTTGTCCAGATTGTCTGCCCGTCAGTTGACTAACCCGAACAGGAACATCGTCGTCCAGCTGACAGCTTCGAGAACATTCACTGCTTCTCCGTACAACTGGTCGGCGGGAAGCCTGGGTCTGCTCTCGCTCTCTGGATTCATCGGCTCCGTGCTGGCTTTCTACCTCGGTGGCCGTCTGATTGATATCATCTCGACTCGATACACAAAGCGCCGAGGCCACCGTTTGCCTGAATACCGTCTACCCGCCATCGTGATCCCTGGTGTTATAGGGCCAGGCGGACTCCTGATCTTCGGACTATGTATTGCACATCAGGTCCACTGGATCGGAGCCGCTGTTGGATATGCTATGCAGGCTTTTGGCGTCGCGGCAATTTCCAATGTCGCCGTTACCTATTGTTTGGACTGTTACAAGCCGGTATGCTTCTATTTGCCCTTGACTCTTTGGAAGTGAATTACCCCCTAATACTGGATATCCTTTGCAGCTCACCGGTGAGGCCCTGGTCATCATCTTCGTCATCCGCAACACAATAGGCATGCTGCTCTCCCTCTATGCTGCCGACTGGATCACTCGGCAAGGACCCGCTGCGGTGTTTGGCGAGATGACTGCTATCCAAGCGGCCAGTATTCTTGTAGCAATCCCGTTGTTCTTCTGGGGCGGGCCGCTCCGGGCATGGACCTCGCGGTATGGACCTATGAAGAGGTTCATGAGTGCGGATGAGATTTGATGATGGTCCATGGCATTCACAATAATACTGCCCTATTAAAAAAAGAGAGAAAAAAAAAAAAATAAAAATAAAAAAAAGATATCCAATGAAGGAAAGTGCGTGGTGATGTCCCTCTGTAAATCATGACTGGGTCACTTGACCATAGTACTTATCTCCAGGGCTTTAACCATCGCATCTTCAACGCGTTGTCACCTTCCACTTCGATGCAAGTCAACGAGTTCCTCGGACTCAAAGCTTATGAAACCATGGGCTTACCATAGTTTCCTACCATTATAATATATATTCATCACGCTGCGCATCGTTCACGAGAGCTTGAGCGATGGTGAAGGGCGCTTCCCTTGTGTGGCCGGATGGGTACATAAACCTCACCTCATAAAATCAGAGATGATAACATCAAATACAAACAATGACTATGATTGTGATGATTCATGCCTAAAGCGGTGGATAGCTTTTCGCAAGTCCTTACTTTGCTGGCTGCCCTTCATTCCTGACCCTGACCAGATCAAAACGGCCGGCTCGCTTTAGAGACACTGGCATTCCAAGCAGCTTGCTACAACGGCGTCTTTACTTCAATTTCAGAGGCATATGATCTCCGTTCAGAGGGTACTAGCCGACGGTTTCCAGGTGAACAGGAATTGCCGATATGATGGGGCATTTGAGCATGACTGAGGCGGCATAGTGACTTTGTCTAAGCCAGCATCGGATTCCCATCTCCGTGATGCCAAGTTGCGGCCAAATACCGCGCTTGACTAAGCTAGAATCTACCTCTCGGCGAATCCTCCCCATGGATTGTCCGAAACCCTTTGGCTCACTGTGGAGGGCGCCTGCTGCGCAACTGACTGACAGCGAAGATCACCAGAGAGAACACTCCATTCAGCCTGACGGTTCCACTCCTTGATAAAATCGAGTCATCTAAATCAAGGCCTCTTTCTTGACAAAAGAATGCAGGAACGTTCTCTCTGACGAGGTCGAGACAAGCCGCCTGCGGCCTGTGATGGAGCTGGGCTCGGAAATAATAGGCCGCGCAGCACATTGGCCGGGCGAAAATTCCCTGTCTTGCACTTGGAACACGGGGAATCTGACTAGATAGGGGCTTACCTGTGCTTCCCCGCGTTCGGCTGCTGTACCCCAGAAAATTAAGTTGCCGATCTGGGGCCGAGAGTGGGCGAGTGGACGGACTAAAGTGCCCCATTTATTCGTACAACCATGAATAGTGTCACAGTATAAAGGACTCCTTTCCCCACGGTAGAGTTCACCTTGAATTCCAACTCGTTTAGACTCCAATTCCAACTCCACATCTTTCAATTCTCATATTCTGCTGCGCAAAAAATATCATGACTGTCGACGAAGACGAGAAGACTGCCCCAGTGCATCTGGAGTACGACGGCCACGAAGCCGACGACGACTCCATAGAGAACATCGCCACCAGCTGGTTCGTCTGGCTTGTCTCTCTTACAGCATCCATTGCGGGCAGTCTCTTTGGCTACGACACCGGTATCATCTCCGCTGTCCTGGTCTACCTGGGAAGCGACCTCGACGGACGCCCTGCGTCTGAGAACGAGAAACAATTGATCACCAGTCTGTGCTCTGGCGGGTCTTTTGTGGGCGCCATTATTGCCGGGCTTACTGCGGACAAGGTATGCATGCTTATTGTCTACTTCATGGGTTGGTTGGTACTGACATTCATCCAATAGTTTGGTCGAAAGCCTGCCATTTATGTCGGGTGCGTGCTCTTTAGCGTCGGCGCTGTCCTCCAAGGCGCAGCATACAGTATCGCGCAGATGTCAGTCGGACGCCTGATTGTCGGCTTTGGTGTGGGGAGTGCCTCGATGGTGGTGCCTCTTTATATTGCAGAATTATCACCCACAAAAGTCCGCGGTCGGCTCATCGGTCTCAATAACATGTCCATCACCGGCGGCCAAGTCATTTCTTATGGTATCGGAGCAGCGTTCGCGCACGTTCCGCATGGCTGGCGGTATATGGTTGGCCTTGGAGGCGTCCCCTCGATTATCCTGGCATGCCTCCTCCCCTTCTGTCCTGAATCCCCGCGCCAGCTGGTCTACCACGGCAAGACAGAAGAGGCCGAGGCCGTGATCCGCAAAATCTACAAGGGCGCCTCAGACGCCCAGGTTGCAGCTAAAGTTCGGTTGATTGTTAGGGCATGCGATGAATCACGAGAACTCAACAAAGACTCCACGCGCTGGGCCAAGATCAAGCTCCTCCATTCGAACCCGGCGTACTTCCGCGCGCTGGTGTGCGCCTGCGGCTTTGCTGTCATTGCCCAGATGTCCGGGTTCAATACTCTTATGTACTACTCCGCCACGCTGTTTGACCTTGTTGGCTTCTCAGACCCCGTTGCAGTGGGAATAGTTGTTGCAGGAACCAATTTCGTCATGACGTGGGTGAACATGATGCTTGTTGACCCCCTTGGCCGCCGGCGGGTCGTCCTCCTAACCGCCTGGGGCATGTCTGCGGGCCTGATTGCTGTGGCGATCGCATTCAAGTTCATCCCTGTGGACGCCTCAACTCTCGAACTCGAAACCGATACCGTCAGCCCACCTGCCATCGTTGTGCTCATCTTTATCATTTGGTTCGTTTTCTTCTACGGCGCGTCCATGGGGAACACAGCCTGGATGAACACGGATTTCTTCCCCATGGAAGTCCGCGCAATCGGCACGATGTTCCAGACTTGCTGTACATGGGGCTCGAATATAATTGTATCCAGCACATTTCTGAGCATGATGCAGGGGATAACGCCGTCTGGCGCGTTCGGGTTTTATGCCGCTATCTGTGGGGTCGGGTATATCCTGATTTATTTCTTTTACCCTGAGGTCTCGGGTTTAAGTATTGAGGAGATCAGGGAAGTCTTCCAACATGGATTTGGGGTGGCCTATTCGAGGAAACTTCGGAAGACACGGAAGGCTGCGGCCAGGGCAGCGAGCGCTGGTGGGGGAGAAGTCGAAGCGAAGGGGGTTTGAGATTTGGCTTCAGAAAGTCAGTATGACTGCCTTCGTCCAGTTGGATAGCTAGGTCGAATGCACACACCTACTTAAGGGGATAAATAGGTACTTTGGCTAGCTAGAGCTATCCTGGCCCTAGCCCTAACACATATATGCTTTTGCGGTCTTGGCTCTTCCTACTTCCTACCCGTAGAGCGACTAGATCATGAGGTATTCATTCCCTATTTCAATAGTTCATCTAGCCCAATGGAAATGACGGTCTAGAGAATATTTTATTAAATTACCCCGGCTGGTGCGCGAAGGGGAGTGAGTGTCTTGAATACCATCATTACCAGTGATTTTTCATTATCCTTGCTAATGCATTTTCAGACCATTAGCAGACCATCCCAACCCATAAAGAGTATCGTCCTCAGACGTGATATGCGCAGAAAAGATAGTTAACCCTAGCTCGTCCATATTACAGCAGCACAGCAGCAGCCCCAATGGCCATAGCCATCACACCCGACAGCTTCACACCAACAATCCCGGCTCCGTCTTCTGGCTGCTCGCCACCGGTCTCCTCGGCACCTGCTTCGTCGGTAGCAGTGGCATCGGCCGCGGCTGAGCTGCTACTGTCACTGCTCGCACTCTCCGTCTCAGCAGGGCCGTCGCAGTGCCAGTGGTCTCCATGTGGCTCACAGCCAACGGACTCAGTTGGGCTCGGCGAGAGACTGGCAGATTCGGACTCGGATGCCTCGCCGTCAGTGGCGGTGGTAGTGGAGGTGGATGTTGCATCGGACTCAGACTCGGTCGTTGTGGCTGGCGCATCGCAGTGCCAGTGGTCTCCATGCGGCTCGCAGCCAATCGACTCGGTTGGGCTTGGTGGGAGCGTCTCAGAGGTTGACTCCAAATCAGTCTCTGTAGATGTCGCTGGGGCGTCGCAGTGCCTGAATTGTGTTAGTAAGGATTCAAGGTGCTTGGTCTGTAGATGCTGGCAGAATAAACGGCAAGGAAGCTTACCAGTGGTCTCCGTGCGGTTCACAGCCGGCAGACTCGGTGGGAGAAGGACCCGGTGTTTCGGTCTCCTGGGCCAGAGCGCAGGCTGATAGGGCTAGGAAGGCGAGAATCCAGGGCTTCATCTTGCAGCAAACTTGAAGAGAGATGAAATTTTGTAGGTGAAATGCAGGTGATGGATGGACGGCAGATGCAGGGCAGTGCAGGTACGTTTTATAAGGGTCCATCCCACGCTCCGTCTGCCAACGCCTAAGACATCTGGTTTCGAGGTCTGGGCGGAGCCTTGGCGTCCCCAGGGTCCTCGCTGTATTTACTGTGCTTATTGTATTTACCACTGTCGACCGTCCCTCATCCTCTGCTCCCTTCACTTCCCCTTCTCAATACATCCTCCACCCTACCAAGCCGCACAGGATCAAAGAGAATCGCTTCACAATTGAACTTTATTCTCTATCGTCCATACCATGATTTTCAGCAAACATCGAGCTCCGCCAAGACGATTGCCTCTTGCCAAGGATGCTTGAGTACCCCGGGGACTGCCCAGACAGAGCCCGGTCCACTTCGCCTACGCTGGGCACATCGGCTGAGGGGCGTTCCCTCAATCGACAGGTCTTGGATCCTCATTTACAAGCGAATCAAAACCTCAATGGTAAAATTACAGACCAGCAGCCGCTACCATGTGCTACTGCAACCCTTACGCCTCGCTAGCGGCCCACTGTCAGTCCGTGGGATGATCGAACTTGCTGCTGAAGAAGGTCGACCGCGGGCGGGCTGAGCCGACGCAGCCGGTCGGATAGATGAAGTGAGGGGCGGTTCAGAGAGGACTGGGAAGACGACCGGAGGACACGACTCGTGCAGTCATGGGTGGTGTGGTGTGTCTCGTTGGGAAAGTGCTCCGACACAGCCGAAACTGAGTTAGAAGACAGCACACTGCAAAAGATGGAGGTGTGTTGGATGCGTCTGCAAGGTACCATTGGGTCTCTGGACGATCTGCTCCTGGTATTCCAAGCTGCTAACAAGGTTTGTCGTCTGTCCTCAGGCCACCGCTCCTCCGGCGATGTACGATCTGCCACCAAGCCAGTCGCCTCTTTCCTCAGGAACAGCAAAATGTCACTCTTTCAGGTGATAGTCATGCGCTGATATTGTGTTTTCTCTAATTGCGAGCTTGTCCATTGCGAGTTTTGGTTCTATTTTTGAATTTTGCCTGCAAGTGCGGCAAGTGATACATCGGGAACCATTCTCTTGTTCCGGACACGCATTCGCTAGGCCAGGTGCTCGGAAGACTCAATTGCGTCTATGAAAAGGAGATTTGAAGACGACCCTGGAGTATAATCTCCTTCAGCTGTCGGGAACAGCTGATGGTGACACTATATTCAGCCTTGCGGGACAAGACTTCTTGGCTTGTCAGCAGTCCATTTCAAATATTCCAAGTGCCTATTGGGTATGTCGGACCACACTAGGGTAACAGAATCTGAAGACATCGTCCGGTATTCCAGCTAAAGCTGAGGATCATCTGACGACGAACAGAATCCATTGATCTGACCTTTAACTACGCAGTCTGATATCACAGCTTTACACTGTCCCTTCAGAGCATCGACAGGTTGTTGGTTGACGGTGCAGGCCCGACTTAATCCAACTGAAACTACTCGCGAAGAACTCGTACTATGCAAGTGCCGTTGGACCCTGCTGCTTCCATCTCAAAGCAACATCACGCCGCCATCCGAGTTTCGCGATATCTAATCTCACACCAAACCGTTCCTAATCACCTAACTTCCGGATACTATCAATCCATAATGGATGGCAGGACTGTCCAATGAGCAGGAGTCCGGTTCTTGCAGTAGTGCACTGACGACCATTCAATCTTGAGGATTATGATGTCGATATCCAGTATCGAGCTGAAGGTCATACCCTGAACCTAGGTGGGACAACACTTTTGTTGCAGAATACCTGGTCATCGTCTGAAATAGGTAGGTCGGAATTCAACTGCAGCTGAAGAGGTGATCTGCTTCAAGTCTGGATGTAGCCGCAAGAAGGCCAGAGAGTCGTATATCAAAAGAATCTGTGCGCTGAAAGCGACACATTCCGATTTTTTGCCGTAGTCGTATTGCACGACATCACTGTTTACGTTGGTCGGTCGATTCACCACAGCGTCGCCAGTCTGGCATCTATCCAATTAAATGGGGCACCGGCGCCGAAACCAACTAGCAGACTGAAGCGGATCACAGGGAACATGTTGAACATTTAACCGCTACAGGAGAAGCGGACCAAGTGCCGTGCCCGCCAGCCGGTAGGCAGGCTATATGGGCGATATTCCCAACTCTCCGATAATTAAGACATATTGATCGTTCTTCGGCTGGGCAATGGACGATGCAGCTTATCAAGCATTGCCTTCAGTACGTCAACCTCAATCGGAAGAGCACATATTCAGCTCACAGTGTGATCTCTGTGAGATTACGTTAGTTTATACATCCATAAGAGACATTTTCTTATCTTTCTGGAACATAATGCCATTGAAAATGTCGTGTCGAGATGTCAGTTATGCTTGACATGAGCAGGTGCAGGTGTCGTTGCCTCAATGCTCACGCTAGTGCAAGGCTGATGCTGCCGCACGACAGACTGCAACCCAACTGGGTTATTGGCAGTTGCCATGCATGAGACCTCGTTATCAATTGGTCCACGTGTAGCACCTTTGCCTGGGCGCTTTCTCGAGCGCGAGGAGCACATCAGGTCTCTAGCTGAAGTTACCCATTCACCACCTCCTAAATCACCTCGAATTCAGAATAATCCAGAAGGATAATGCCTTGATAAACGGGTATTTCATCTGCCACTCGCACTCGATACCCGACAAAGTGCCAGATTGCTGTGTGAGACGTATGAGAAGAACAGTATAGAACCTCATCGCAGGAGATCCCGGTGGCAGTGCACGCCGCCTGATCCAGAGAAGATTCCACAGCTCATGTCTAGTGATGGCTATGTGGGTTAACATCAACTATTTATTTATATATGATCAAGCTCAGCCAGTCAATCCGAGAAAAAAGCGATCCTGGTCAAAATGGCTTCCATACAACGGATTGCCGCCAATGCCATCCAACTCAACCCTGAGGCCAATTTCTCATTATTGCACACAAACTTCGACCTCACTCTGTTCAAATGTCCTGCCGAGTTGGTTCCGCTTGGGGAGCGGCTGTCGAGGCATAGAAGGGAATTAGCAGAGGAGGGCTCTTTTCACATTCTCGCCCGTCGATTAGGAGTTCTCTTTGAAGACATCCTTCCCAGAGTGCCTTCTCGTCTGAAGGCATACGGTACCCGGGCCAGCGAAATTGCACGTGAACTGGACAAAGCTGGATCGCCGCCCAAGAATATCGCGGACGGGATATTTGGCCCTCATCTAGGCATTGACAGTACGAGTATCTGGGCAGGTGCTACAAGTGGCAGCTCAGCGCTTCTTATGCACCTGTTGGCCTGCATGCTAGCTCGCATTTGGTCACCGCAAGAGGCAACGGCTATCTGGACCGAGCTAGTTGATCAACGACGTCAAGCCATCAAGAACCAAGGACCTGAGAATGACAGAGCCAGCAGTATCTTTGCATGGCAAGCGGCTCATTACGACACAGGCTGGTCGAGCCTACAGGACTGGGATGCAAGTGCTCGTGCATGGCTACAGATTGCAGACAATAGTTCGTTCAAAGGAAAACAAAAACAAGTTGAATTGATCGCAAATAACCTGTCAGTCGCGATCCAAACTCAGGTCACCCCAGACGGTATGAAGTTATCGGCGTCGGGCAAGACAATCGTAGGCGATAGTGTCATCCACAACTTTTGCACAGCGCTGTCCACTCTCGATAACTTGGTCGCCGGGAAGCCCCAGCGAATACTGGACGGCGGCATCCTTCTCGGACTTACTTCCTGGCATTTATATCCCGATTTGGTGCTCCTTGGACCCAGGACATTGGACCGCCGTCAGGGAGACCCTCTCATTGCGCAAGGTGGTACTGCAACCCTATCCATTGCCTATCATGAAGATCCCCACGGTAGCCGGGATGGGGTATACTGGTCCCTGCCACTGTCGTGTCTGCGCTACTACCGCCCAGTCCAATGCAAACGATCGTCTCTACACGACTCGAAGATTTCGTCCTCAGGGCTCCAGGCGCTCATACTAGGTGCCTCTTTAGATTCTTTGGATAATCTTTCGGCGACGACGGAAATTCTTCAATCCTTGTGGGCATTTAGCTATTCGGCATACCAAGATGCCCTGCGAGACTTGCGAAACAACCCCACTCCCTCTCAATTGACCTACGCGAGTTTAACTAACCGGCCGCCTCGACCTCTCGAGGAGGATCTGGAAAACTCTTCCCGAATTATACAAAACAACGAGAAGCACCAGCTTGTGGATGTGATGTATAACCTTCACTTATTGTCCCCCTTGGTGGGAGGTATTGAGTTTTTCCGGTCCAACAGTGAGGAAGAAAGAAAAACTGCATTGCAGCTCATTAGGTATGGTTCAAACCGTGGGAAGCGCTGGATTGGGAATGTCAAGGATAATACGCATCTTCCCTTCTTCGGGGTCACTGATCTCTCATTCATTCTCCAAGCCATTAAGCATCCCTTAGACCGTGTCCGGGTCCTCCGTGAAATATTCCAAGCACATTGCTGCGAGCCGGAAGGGTGTATTATCCGCTTCAGAGAAGACGACGGCAGATGGGGCTACGAGACTTTACGGCAGATAGAACCTCTGGCCAGTCGCAAGCGAAGCAGGAGCCAAATCGATTGGGACACTAATGAAACGCTAGCGCCAGATATACCAGATAAGAATGAGTGGGTGTTTCTTTCTTCGAGCATAGATACCAGATTTGATCAGGCTTTGAAGGGGCCCTGGGGCTATGATCCGCCTGTAGAATCAGGCTCTCAGGATTATATCTTCGCAAGCTTTCTGAATGAGGAGCCGATGGCTTCTACCACGGTTGTTTGGGACTTACTATTCGGTGTCCACAACCTGGCCGCTGTATACATACGGCGCGGCAGACCAACCAAAGACAGGACTCTAAGACCAATTGTGTCTCTTCCAGTAGTCCAGCGGCTCGTGAAAGAAGGCCGCTTAGACCTTCAGATTGTAATGGCTCGGATTGCACAATACTTTAAGCATCACCGCCTTGACCATCAATTCTCGCTCCTGGCGTTGGGCCGTGTAATTGACCACTACAAGCACGAACTCCCGCATATCACGATGTCTATGAATGTGATCAAAGAGTCTCCCTTAGCCTGGGCGTGGGCGAGGAGTGTGGTGAAAGACTTGGAATGTCAGCATCTTGCAGCTGCTTCGATGGCCTGCAATGGCATTATCCCAGAGTCAATCTACCCGAGTCCATTAACACGGCAGCAAGCGTTTGCAGTGATTCTACAGTTCGAATCCGGTACATTATCGGTCGATGTACATGAAATGGACCAGGTGATGGCGATATCAAGTGGGAACTCGCTGTTTATTGCTCAACGGATCCTGCATGACCCGATCCCACCTCCAGACATGTCCTCATGTGCTGTTGCGCATGCTATCGGTAACGTGGGAAAGCCAGGGATAGCGCTTCTCTTTGCGCCTGAGCAGCCGATGGTCAGAGACCACGATGTCGAGAAGTGGCACGTGGTCAATCATAACCGATTCGATGGTAAGCCGTCTGGCGGATCGTTCGAGGCGTCGTCTCTCCACATGTCCTTCACAGGTTGGGAAGGACCTCTGAGAGTCCAAGGACCTTCAGCATTCAGAGGTATGGAAGCGTACAATCTGGAGACGCGGATTTCCATGTACGATCAAGCAGAATGGGTCGCCGACTTGAACATCCTCAAGTCTCTAGGCCAGTCTCCTGATCTGCGAGTGTGTGGTGTCCTCGGTAAACATTGCAGTCATGATCCATCCATTTCAGCGTGCGGAGTAGAGTTTGTCTCGATCGACTGCTGGGAGGAGCTCTTGAGCCCCGCGAATGAACCGATGATATTGCGCTCTGGATCCTCATGGATGGTGCGGTTAACGGGTGTGAGTATTGCGTTCTCGAAAGGTTTCAAGTGTTTCCTCTTACCTGTACATAAGAGCCTTTGTTGGACCTGCGTCGTCGAGGAGGCTGGGGTAGAGAGGTTGGCAGACCGGAAAGTTCTGTTTGTGTACTGAGAGAATGCCGCACAGTTCGAAACCATCGAAGAATGAACCTGTCCACAAAGCACATAGCACTTATATATAAGTCGCCAGTCTCATTACCTTGAAGATGGATCACTCCCGTTGCCAAGTGTGGGATTTATGGTGATCTGAACACTTAGATACGGTGGTTATACACCATGTCAGTCGAGAATTGCAGTGCCTTCGGCTGCATAACACTCTCGCTAGTCTAGTCGATATGCGATCAAATCCATAATTTAGGCCATATCAGATGTTGTGTTAGAAAGTGCGTCAGTAATATTGGATATATCAATCAGGAATACTATTGCCTAACAGACTCTCATCCAAGCACGCAGTCTTTAAGGTCTGGTGCAGTTAACACATGGATTTCGTAATTATTCCAGGTGTAACCTCCGCAGGGTCCATGCGGCCAGATCTGACCCGAGCCAGACCCAATCAGGGAAAGTTCCACGCCATGAGAAACGGCGATTGGTGGGAACAGTCGACTGGCTTCGCTTATATCCTTTTAGCTTCATATGCTACTGCCCATGAGGTTACACGTACCTAACCATAGCCAGCTGTTGGGCCACCCAACATGCAGGTCCTTGTCCAATCCGTCAGGCTGTCGTGTCTATTGCGAGGTCTGAGACAAACAATGTACATTTCAGGCGCTCCAAAGCTGACCTTGGACCTTTCACACATGACTGGTTGTTGTGCTCAATGGTGGCGCATCGGCCTCTACCAATGTGTCGAAGACGGAAGACGCCAGAGCACAGCAGGGAACAGGAGCCGTCATGGCTATAGTTCCTTGTCTCAAGGTTCTCTCAGCCCCTGAATCAACCTGATTGACCTGTCTACAGCCGTAGTGGGCTTTTCTCCATTGCTAGCTTGGCGGTTTGGCCCAAATTGACACTCTACTTGAAAAAAGAAAGAAATAAAAAGATCTGCTTTAGATTGCTTTAAATTCCTGGGCTATTGCTCCTCCATCTTCCATGGCCATGCATCTTCCATGGCCATGCACGCCTCTACCGAAACACCGCCAACATCCTCCATATACGCCCCCAAAGCCGGTCAAAGCCGTCTGACCCACGGTTTTGCTCAGGCTTTGTTCTCTGAACCCAAGTGGGTCTCCAATCTATACTCAACCGTTCTAGAGTCAGAGCACAACGGGCGACCTTCATCTTCTGAATAAGAGATACTTCGTTTGACATTAGTTATATGTGCCAAACGCAGCACAGTGAGCGCTCCCGATTGAAATGTCATACCTAGAATTTAGACCTTGCCCTGATTCTTGCATTCAAAACCTCCGCTCCTTATCGCCATGACCGGCATTCGTTACTAGCCCGCTAGTGCAAGCCACGGCTTTTTGTTGCGAATTCTGAGACTAGCCTATGAGGCTACTGCAACACTGCAAGCCGTTTAGCTTGTTTTTATGGGACAAAGAGGGGGCGAGCCCGTAGGCCACGTCCCAGGCTGGTGGTTTTTGTGGAGTTGATACCGTTATTGAGAAACCTAACTGTCACCGGCCGACACTCGGTTTTTAGCCCGATAGCGATATCGCCATGGTGGGTCCAGATTATGCCTCACCGGGATCGAGAAACAGAGTCTATCAGGCAAGCAGCAGGTATGTAAGAACTGGTCATATCGTCGCATCCCACTGCCAACAACCGAAACGAACCGCGAATTAATCTATTCTGGCGATAAGGATGCAACCCAACGCCACGCCAGCCAGAACTCCCGAGGGATGCTCCTTATTGAAGCCCACTCTAGAGCTAAGCCTGTGCTAAGCCCGCCCAGGGAGCTTAGTCGACTGTCCAACCAAGCGGCCCCTGCCTGGAATAATTTTGATTTGATGATCGCATGCCTGGCGGCCGCTTATCGCTCCGATCCGGTGCGTCTCCTTTTTGGGGGAAGAAGGGGGAGAAACCCCATTGGATAAGTTGACCATTGGCCAATGGACTTGATAACAGGACGGGGTATGGTTACATCTGCCACAGCACGCAATCGCAACTCCCATCCCCGTCCCCTGGGACCCATATGAAGGCTGTATTAAGAAGGAGACAGGAATTCCAAAGGTATTTAACCATACTCCCGACCGACGATCGTTGCCGCTTCTCAAACACCGCTCTGGTCTTGTCTATACGCTCTCCTCCCCCATGGGTACGGTTGCCCTTCCGACTCCACATACCAAGACTGACAACCAGCAGCAGAGCCCATCCTCAACGAGAAGTCCGGCGCGCCCGCCGTCGAAGACGTCGTTGCCGTCTCCGACTACGAAGAGCCGACCGAGGAGGAGCTCGAGACGCTCCGCCGCATCCCCGGCGCCCTTCCTACCGTCGCCTACCTGATCTGTATCGTAGAATTCTGCGAGCGCGCCTCGTACCTGGGCGTGTCCGGTCTCATATCCAACTTCGTGAACCGCCCGCTCCCCGCAGGCGGCAATGGCTACGGCGCGCCTGCGCGGGGGACCCAGGACACGGCTGGTGCCCTGGGCATGGGCACCGTCAAGGCAAATGCCGTCAGCCAGTCGTTCAGTATGCTCGCGTACCTGCTGCCCATGTTCTTCGGCTACCTCTCCGATGCACATACTGGACGTTTCAAGATGATCCTCTACGGTGTTGCGGTCTTTGGCGTTGCGCACGTTCTCATGGTCGGTGCTACGGCGCCCAAACTGCTAGCCAATGGGGGCGCAAAGGCGCCGTACTTTATCTCACTGTATATGCTCTCGGTCGGTGCTTGTATGTTCAGGTTCCTCTTCTCCCATTCAACCTTTCATCCCAAACCCCCGCCCGCATCTGGTACTAATCCGTGCAGCCATGTTCAAGCCCAACGTATCCCCCCTCCTCCTCGACCAGATGCCTCGCGATAAGGCCAAGATCAAGGTCCTTCCCAGCGGCGAACGGGTCATTGTCGACCCGGAGGCTACTGCTGAGCGAGCCATGCTATGGTTCTACCTGCTTATCAATATCGGCGGCTTCATGCAGACCGCCACATCGTACGCTGAGAAGTACGTCGGCTGGTGGCTGGCTTTCATTCTGCCTCTGTTCCTCTACATCCCTCTCCCCCTTCTTCTGGTATGTTTCCAGTTTCCTTTGACGGTGAACCACTTCTAAAGGGCTTTTCTCTTTGCAGATCTGGTTGCGCAAGCGCCTCGTCGTCTTCCCCCCTGGAGGCAGCGACCTCCCCAACGTCGTGCGCGTGCTGAAGATCTGTCTCTCTCGCGGGGGCATCTTCCGCATCGGCCGCCACGGCTTCTGGGATGCGGCGAAACCGTCCGTGATTGCCGCGAAAGGACAGAACATTCACACACAGTGGAACGACCAGTTCGTCGAGGACGTGCGACGCACCTTCCAAGCTACCGGGATCTTCTGCTTCTTCCCTATCCAGTACATCAACGACAACGGCCTCGGCAGCGCCGCCAGTTTCCTCTCCACCATGCTCAAGACGGATGGAGTGCCGAACGACCTGATCTCGAACTTCAACCCGCTCAGCATCATCGTCTTCGCGCCGATCCTGAACTACGGGCTTTACCCGTTGCTGCGACGGTGGAAGATCCACTATGGCCCTGTGGCACGCATGGCAACTGGTCTCTTCATCTCTTCCATTGGTGGCGTTGGATACACTGTGCTCAACTACTACGCGTACAAGCTTGGTCCCTGCGGGAAATGGGGGTCCTCGGATACTTGCGTTGATGAGAATGGGAATACGCGCGTGGCACCGATCACCATCTGGGTACGTTCTGCACTAACCACCCATCGCTGCTCTTGTTACCTGCCATACTAACAGAGAATACCAGTGGATCGCCATTCCCTACGCCATCGGTGGCATCTCCGAGCTCTTCATCAACGTCCCCGCCTACGGTATCGCCTACTCCCGCGCCCCCAAGAATATGCGCGGCCTCGTCTCCGCGATCAACCTCCTCAACACGGCAGTCGCCTACGCCATCGGACTGGCCTGCTCGGCCGTGATCAAGGACCCTTATCTGACTTGGGACTTTGGCGGCCCGTCCATTGTGGGCTTTGTCCTCACGGTCATCTTCTACTTTATGTTCCGCCACATCGATAAGGAGGAGTACTTCCTGACGGAGATGGCGGAGAACGAGAACAACGAGACGACAGGTCATCTTAAGGAGAGTGGGCTGGGTGAGAATGGGGATAAGGCATTAAGCCCTGTAGATAAGGTTGTTCATAATGAGCCGGAGGAGATTGGGGTCTCCCTGAAACAGTGAGGTTGATTCGGTGGAATGTATAGTATGATTAATTCATAAATAGCTTAGGGTCGGTTGCCATCTTTCGCTTGAGGCATGATGGTACGAAGCCGACATCTATACAAATAATCTTTATTCACGATCACCATCGAACATTTGACGGAATTTATTTTGTAAGAGGAATAAGATTTCATCCATCTCCTGACTCGTTCTCAGCGGCTCTCCGTCCCAATTGGGTCATACTCCGAATCACAGCTCCGCACTACACCCAACCATTATATTGCAAATTGCGCTGAGCGGCGAACCCCGTTTTTCACCCGTTTACAGAGTGGAGCCATTAGGCTGATGATGTGATATGCTCAGATACTGCCGAGGTTCCATCTAGAAGCTCACGATTTTTTTCAACGGAAACCGGGCAGTACAGTGATAGCTGTAAGTAGTAGAAAATCTTAACTTGATGGGCCAAGAACTGTACCCGGGCGCCAATGAACATAGGGAAGTGCATAAATGCCGGACCAATTGTCAATTCTCACCACTTCTCACCAACGTCCCTCGCGGAGGCTTCTTTCTTGGAATCTGCTGATATTCAGGAACTAGCAGTCTTCTTTTTTTTATGTTGGCAATGCGCCATAAATATTAGCTAATTATTGCTTAGATGCCTTGTCATGTTCCATCCTCCATCGACAGGGCAGCAGTTAGGGCTAGACTCTAGATACCACGTGCCAAGGGCCCCAATCAACCACCGGGTTCAGGTATTGTCTGCTGGTTCACCATATGTTTGAACAACATTTAGCATTGTCACCTACTCTCGGACGAGGCTGTCGTATTTTTGTTTTCCCGAGCGTCTCCCCTAACAATTCCTGTTCCTGGACTGCCAGGTAAGACAAATACAGCCCGTCTCCTACCGACAGATTTGGTCCGATGCAGACACAATACCTGACCTAATTCTTACAACTAATCGAAAGAGAAAAACATAGTTTGGGTGTTTAATGCGCTGCTGTGTCTGAGGAGTAGTCGTCCACCAGCTCTATTGAAGATCAGACATCGTTTACCTGGTTTTGCCGCGGAGCTTGAAGGTTTGTGTAATGGAGATTGAGTAAGGGAGCAACTCCGTCCGTATCTATTTGCTGTCATCCTACTGCACGTACTTCTTAATAATGTTGTTTCTCGTACACTTACACTAGCTAAGTAGGACACTGCTCATAAAGGGTCTGCCATGCTGCACCAATGCGATATAGATTAGAACAAGAACATATTTGCGTGGTCTGGCGCAAGAACTGAAGGTCATTCAGCTTAGATGGCTGAACCAAGAACTTGGCAGAGTTATTCTATGATCAAAATGCTTTGGTACGAGACGAATATTAATTATTTGGAATCTTGCATCTCTCCGATGGGTGCCACAATGCTAAAACTGCTCCGGCTGCTCGGATGAGGGGGACAGGTAGTAAATGGTCGACTTGGGCTTGACTGGGGGTGGTCGTCATTGGCCGCGACACATCCTAAAGGCCTGAAGGTTATAGGAGTAAATGTAGGGGTGTTGACTTTGCGTCTAAGCCATTCTACAGTAGCCTGTTCGTATGATTTGGTAGGCCGCGATATCAATCTCGCTCTACCTAGATTCTAGCATAGGGACTGACTGTCTTGCCATTCAGCTCGCGCCGTCTTAGCTTGCATATATAGTCCTGACTCTAAGCGCGCATAAACAAATAACGCTGTCACTCTTTACTCACGGGCACCTCTCTCTTTTTTTCAAAGCGCGAAAAGTCACCAACATATCAAAATTGATCAACACCAGCCTTTTCAGCTCGAACTGGGATACACGCTCAGTGTCGTTTCTGATACGAGGGTGCCCTTCAAACAGATGTCTTTGAAGATTGCGTGCGTTTTAATTCTTCAACTTTGTCTTCTCTGCCTACGGATAGAATACGTCGATGCAGTCGATGCAGTTTTAGCACTCAGCACTCCATATAGGGGCCGTTCTCCAGCAGAGCTCCGCTACGATAAAGCTGTCTTGAGCAAAATGATTAGGAAGTGGGCTCGAATTGGTTGTTCCCATGCGCTTGTTAGGGCACGGGTACAAAGCCCCTCCTCCCTTCACTAGACATTTTTTTCTACGACGTTCGCAAAAACAGCGTTAGTGCTTGATCCTCGTGGGCGATTGATTCTCAAGCACCTTGTTTTGGCGGAAGTAGATGGTGATCAATGCAGAGTTGTCGATATTCGACAAAATGCAAAGCGTTGAGCTTGTCCCGGAGGAACAGATGTCACTGTAGATGCTTGTGTTTCCCTTGCTCTCGCAGGTACTTCTCCGCATAGCAATGCCCCGCTAGCCAACGTCCTTTAGAGAACGCTTCAGGACCGCAAACTCGGATACTTTTCCGATGGATCGGGCTGCGATACCCCGAGGACTATCGGAGAAACACCGAACGACCGAGGCCGTTATTAATGAACCACTGCGGGGAATCCACCTCACTCCGCCATCACAACACCTGTCCTTGCTCGACTTCACCGTATTCTTTTTCAATTAGTCCTCTAACCCCGTTCACCAGGATTGGTATATCGCTTTTCTTATATTGATAGAAGATGGGCCTCAACACAGCCCTCAACACTGCTCTGCAAACCAGCAAGACAGCCTACGGCTTCTGGCTTACGTACGTCATGCTTTCAATTCAAGAACAAGCCTGGTTACTATAGTACAAACTTGCTGACTAAACTACTAACTCTTAACAGACTCCCTGGCGCCGGTGTTGCAAAGACAATCCTCCGCTCAACAGCACAGCACGCAAACAGATTTAGCTGGGTCCTAGTAGACGCCGAGCACGGTCTGATTTCAGATAAGGATTATTATGAGGTAAATTACTTCGCAGATCCGCCGTGCGAGGGAGTAGCTAATGGCTATAGTTGACTAATGCCGTAGCATCTGAAGGCGCAAGCCCGATTATCCGCGTCCCGTGGGGCGAGGAGTGGTTAATTAAGCGCGCCCTTGATGCTGGAGCACACGGGATTCTGACACCAATGTGTCATTCCGAAGTAAGTCGACCAGCCGAGCTACTTCTTGAAGCCTCCAACGATGCGATATGCTAATGAGTTTGCTTGTAGGAGGACGCTGAAAAAATTGTCAGATACTGCAAGTACCCCCCACAGGGCTCGCGCGGGTACGGGCCTATGTTCGCGCTGCATTCCTTCCCCGGGGTTCCTGCGGCGCAATACGATGCCGGGGCAGATAAGAACACAGCTGTGTTTGTGCAGATTGAGTCAAAGGGAGGTTTGGAGAGTGTAGAGAAGATTGCTGCGGTAGAGGGGCTGGACGGGATTCTTATTGGTAAGACCTGTTTGGTGTCCCGGTCTCAGGAAGGACAATTGTTAACCGGTCTGGTACAGGCCCATTCGACCTCGCGAAGCAGATTGGTGTCCAACGCGGCGGAGGCGAACATGAAGCTGCTATTCAAAGGATCTTGAAGGCTGCCAAATCTGCTGGGAAGAAGGCTGCGATCTTCTGTATGTTGCGTCCCGTTCTCGGTCTCCAAAATATATATTCTGACCATCGTAGGTACCGACGGCGCGGACGCGCAGAACCGCGCCCAACAGGGATTCGACATGGTCTCCATCGTCACTGACGTCGGTGTCCTGGGTAGTGGGATGTTGCGGGAGCTTAATGTAGCCAGCGGAAAGGCTGAGGGTGGAAAGCCCCGCGACGGATATTAAAAATATTGGGATACGTCAAAATGAAATTATCAATGTGAAGAATATCATTAGTGTGGCTTGATAAACCACTTCTAGGTCTGACATCTCAACCAATAGCAGCCGGGCTAGCTCAATCGGCAGAGCGTGAGACTCTTAATCTCAAGGTTGGGGGTTCGACCCCCCCGTTCGGCTTTCCCTTTTTGCCCTTCGAAATTTCTCTTTTACCTCACCACAATATCAGACTCTATCGGAACCTGCCTATGCCTCATAAACTCGAGAATGATGGCTCGCATTGGGTGTCTATTCTGTTGCGCCCTCTGTGACTGATTGTCACCCTACACTAAGCTAAATGTGAAGAAACTGGTAAGGCTCTCTGTTACCATCTGCCGGCCCGAAGTATGTTGACCCATTCTGTTCTCAAGTTCTTCTGCGTAGAGTAGACAATGAGTTTCAGTAGAGACGGCACAGACGTGGCTGGGCTCGTCCTTGCTTGCAGGGATGGTCAAAATCTACCCGGGTAGATTTTGACCACAGTTCATCAACCCCGTCAACCCTGCCAACCCCAGCGCTACAGACTCGGAACCACCGCAGTCTGGACCTGGCTCTATTTCTCACCGCTAGGCTGATGGATTCTGGCCTTCTGGAGCCTTCAGGGGCAGGCATCTTCGCGGGCCAGCAGCGCAGAGCCTCGCACAAAAAACATCAGATATATAAAGACCAGAACAGGAGCCTAGATCCAGCCCGACCTAGAACTGGGATCTAGACCTCGTCGGACTCTGCCACGTGGAATGGACCTGATCTGTGGGGCTAGGGATGATCACCCTGCAGACAGACCTCTTCCGTACTCCTTGGCCCTTTGGACGCTCGGGCCGCAGACTTCAGTCGGTCAAGGCTGCTCGAGCTCATCCGGCTGTTTGGCGGATTTATCCATGTTAACATGCTTGTACCTGGATCTGTACTCTGTGGCTGATCACTATATTGAGCACGCGTCCGGTCATACTGTACGTGAACAGTTCAGCATGCTTTATTAAGGGTTGCCAACAGCGCCATCATTAACAACCCGTCGAATTTAAATGCCGGGCGTTCGATCCAATAGCATGTACAAGGTTATTGCCGTTGGTAGACGATGTATTATTTCGATAAGGGTAATGAATGTAAACTTCTTAACACCGTCTCTAGCTACAAATGTTTATGGCCTTTAACCTATTTCCTTTTTTCCTTTATTATTCATTATTAATTATTTTTCTTTTCTGCTACGCTGCTGCGCTACAACCAAATGACATTACGGGAGAATATAGTACGTCTACCTCAGCGCATTTCCTGCCGCCATCTATGAAAAATAGCCTTGCCCAGGCTGCTCAGGCTGCTCGCGATCACAAGGCTGCACGAATGTATGTATTCGGCTTGAGGCTAATGATTTCCCCTATTTTGACTAGCGTTATTTTGCTTGGTGCCTAACAAAACACACGTTGTATAGTGAACTGCATTGGCTGGGTTCTGGCTCGAACGGCCCAGAACCAGAGAAGACCACTGGGTGAAGAAAGACGCCATAGGGCGTTTTGTACAGCCCGCCAGTCACCGGCCAGATAAAAGCAAAACCAGCGCTTAGACCGCTATGCTCGTCTCTTTTCTGACCCCCACTTGAGACTCCGACGCAGGTTCAAATCCATATGATGGCCCTAGATGCACACTCAACTGAGCTCATGATGTTTGTCTCTTTTCAATTATATCTTCTGGCTATGGTGCAGGAATAGATTTCGACCAAGAGATAGAGGTTGCACGGAAAAAAAATATAGAGAACACAGCTCTATAAAGACATGTCCTGGTCTATCGAAGAGGTAGTCTCATTTATCACCATGCTCTTTACCGTCCCAACATTCATCCTGGCAGTATGGGGAATTTTGAAATGCCATCGACGGTTACGGAATCGAAGACCAGGTAGTTTGATCCCCACCCTATTGAGTAATGATGCTAACAGGTTCAATCTATACCATCAGAATCTTCGAACGACAGGCTACCTCTCTTCCGCATCAACGACTCACCAACTCTCTCTATATCCGCACTCACGTCGCCAGTTGATATTCCGTTTGATTTAGAGGCCGGATGGATTGCATTCAATCATATCACAACCAGCAGTAAGTGCACCATGCCACATAAGTTGCTTGCAATAACCAACCAGACAAGCAATATCTCGCTCAGGTTCTTTCCGCGTTGACCAGCGCCCACGGGCGTGATGGTGAAACTCACACTCGCTTACGGTGAGATGATCGAGGGATTATTGTTGCATATAGATAGCCCTAGGTTAGTTGATCATGCCTGGGTAAGAGCGAAAGAAAAGGACCGGGGCTGCCATGTAGAGACTGCCTAATCTACCATTTAAACAGAGTTATCCCCGGGGCCTCCCCTTGCCAATTAGACCCGTCAATCGTCTAATCATCACCTCCTTCAGATCACATCTAACATCCTAGATTCCACCTCTTCGAACATCAGAAAACATTGGCACCAAAGAACAAAGCGCTGCGATGCCAATGCCCAGCGGAGTTAAAAAAGGGGACGTAAACAGGCCACACAAACCACGTCAGAAACTCTTGACCCCAATACCGTCTACATACCCAAAAGTACCTCCAGCTCCAGATGCCCGTACCCAAGTTCCCAAGTCCAGTTCCTCGTCTTCGTTTCCTACTGAAAGCTGCGAGACATAATATACAATACCTATTTCCAGTGACCCGGGCAAAATTTACATTGCGTGGGTCAGAGGGAAAGAACGCAGATTTCGCCGCTTTCTGTACAAGATACCAAAGGAAAAACGCAAGAGCAGACAGCACAGAAGAGCATCAAGCGAGTACCTATGCTCCAGGTGCAGAATCGATTATTGCACTGCTCGACGCAAACCCGCGATGGTTAGCAGTGCATTAACCATGTGAATGTTGATGATTGAGGCTGCGCCTCTCCCGGCCGGGACGGTTGGGATTACCTTCGGGCATGGCTGCGTTGGCGAGGTACCGGCGGGTCTAAGTACATATCTAGCCTGCCTGCTTCCCCAAAACGAGTTGTCCATATAGCCGGTCCCAGGGGCATATTTAATAAGGCCTCTATATGCACGCTTCAGAGACCAAAGCAACCAACATCTATAGGCTGTAGAATATGGGATAAATGAGGCGGCAATAGCTATAGTGTTGTTGCCGCTACTTATCTTGTCAAAGGCAGGTGTAAGTTGGGAGCCATGGACGTCCGAGACCTGTAGTTGATATTGGACAACAGTGCGGCTAGCAGTTTAAAGGAATAAAGACCTTTTAAAGTCAACGGAGCCCTACCTAATAGCTGTCCAAGAATTGAAGCTTGTTCCAATCTTTAGCCCTGCCAGCAGGAGCTTATTACAATCCCCGGTCTGCTGCCAAGACATATTCTTAAACCATCTCTTAATAAAGGTCTTTTGGAAGATAAACCAGGAACGAATTGACCATTCCCTTGTATTGATGCCTTCGTTTGCTGTTACCATTCGAGATAGAGTAACTACTTTGGTAGTTATTATTAGAACCGTTACAAAGCCAGTCTAATTGATAATAATATCTTTGTCAAGGATGCAATGCTGCGCTTGAATCTTGTGGAGTTGATTAGACCTTCCCTTTAGGAGCTAGGGTCTTTGCATTTGCTCGCTTATGAACATTAAGCGTGTAATAAAGTGTTTGGTTTCAATATGCTGTTTACCAATGCTAATCACCTGGTTCTTTGCTAACAGAATGATGGGTTGTTCTGTGGATTGAAAATATACATCCCAGCCACATGGAAAGACTGTAGAGCAACTCCATGGGAATTCTAGATAAAGTCCGTTTTGCCAAATTCTTATCGATTTTTACAGAGCCCATGGGCTATGGCAGGTTGCTGCTCGATTTTTGTAGTGAAATCCACGGTTGGTCAGAGGAAGTTGGCACAGAATAGTGTCAAGGTGCAGGCTCAGAAATATGTTCAGAACAGAATAACGGAGTAGATACAACAGGCAGGCTACAGAGTCAGGCTATCAGACAGGTGCATAGACGAGACAAGACGTAGCTCGAGGTTCTGATCTGGATCAGAGCCAGAGCTCGAGAAATCTCAGGTAACTGGGCGGTCAGTGGCGGCAGAACCGACGCTCATTCCGGCCGCCGCGCCAGGATGAGGCTCGGGATGGCCCCGTGACAAATAGAGAGAACTAAGTGATTATTGCCAGAGGGAGCGAGCTCATGGACTTAGTTACTGAACAGAAAGATGGTAGATACACGTGTCATCTTATATAGCCCCTCAATATTGGAGTATCAACTACCCCAACTCCAAGCACTAAGCCATATTCATAACAATTTTAAACGGCCTTTGTCAAGTCTGTCGCGTAGCGTTGATCAAGACACGATGAAAATGGTTACTGCACGCTGAGTATTCAGACTTCTTGCCTTTTCTAGAACCATATTGTGGAGGTTGAGTCCTTCCTTACTGCTCTACCGAGTTCCGTTTCGAAAGGCGCGCATTTGGTGGCATGGTGGTTGTCTGAATCCGAACATGTTCAACGCGTTCCGAAATCGGCGGTAGCCGGTTGGTCGGGTCAACTTAAATCCGCAGGTAGATGACTCAAGTATATACGGCTCGTGCTTCATAGCGCTCATTGGCTGAATTTCACCCTTATCAACCTCTAATCCCTACCGGTTATGGTCCTACAAAGCCAATGTGACTACCTATCTGATCTGCGCTACCCCTCCCGTGGGCGGCCATTGAAGCCAGGTGGTTGGTTTGGACAATCAAAATGCTGCCGAACCCCACAAGAAGCCTCAGCTCCTTCATGACCACATTTCGGGGTATTGAACGAAGGGGAGTGATATGAATATATCATGTGACCAACATGTACACCAGGTGTACACGATGAGGCCTGATGTCGGTTATTGAGGTGGTTATGTAATCAACATCTAACGTAATCAACCACCGAACCGCGGATACCACCGAACCGCGGATACCACCGAACCGCGGATACCACCGAACCGCGGATTCTCTGATAGAGCCACTATTTTTTGAAGCTTTTCACCCACCAACGCCATTAAATCTAACTAACTAAATACATGAAATTATAGCCATCTACTAGGGCAATTTCGAATTGTATGTCCGATTGTTCCACACCCACTACAGCGCTGCGGAGCTCGTCGACGAGGCGCTGGAGTAGATTCCGCAGGCTGCTCATTAAGCTGTGTATCAAGCTGCTGAACGCGATTTTCACCTTCCTGTACATTAAGAAGCCGGTCATTTCCTATATCAGCACGTTTCCTTGCCTTTTTCTGATTTCGTCGTCCATTTTCAGCGCG
>NW_027396198.1:0-29820 GCF_047715535.1 Aspergillus foveolatus | reverse complement strand
CCCTGGTGAATATGTGATATCTTCTAATAACTTTGAATGACTAGTCCGTCCACAGGAATATGGTTGAGGATTAAGAAACGAACGTGTAAAATAGTGTCGATCTTCTCTAACGCCTGTGGCGCCTTGGCGGCTTCGAGTTGAGCCTTCCATATCCTACGTTCATTGATCACCTGATAGCGAAGCTGAATTACAGGCAACAGGAGCTTGGTTTCGTTGGAAAACCAAAAGAACGCTTACAAGAGTTATTTGCGTATATGCCGTGGTACCGCTTAGTTTATTACCATCACAACTATCGTTGCTCTAAACTCCAATATATGCGGACAGGACAATGCAAGCGAAAATTTATGTATAGTACAACGGCCAGAGTCCTGTGAGGTAACTTCCCCAAGAATGAATAATGATCTATTGAACTCCCGCCACCAAAACAATAACGCTTCCAAGTTGTCTCTTTAGATCCTCCTTATCGACATCGTGTGTATCCTCGACCTCGCCCCACATATCCGTTTGCCATCTGACTTCGAGGCTGGACGCCTCGGCCGCCTCCTCGATCCCAAATCTCTTCTGGCTTAGCTGTTGCAGCTGGCGGAAGTTCTCACTCCATTCCGTTACCAGTCTAACGGCAACCAGGAGGCTTTTGGATGCAAGAATACCCCTTTCAAGGGCTGCAAGGTCATAGGCCTCCAGGCCTTCAACCCACTGTCTGATGATGTCTTTTGTCGCCTGGGACTGGGATGCCGGGAAGATACTGTTCCCATCCAGAACCGGCACTATGTCGATGCCTGGCCATACCTTAGTGCTTAGGAAAGCAATGACATCCTTTGCAACCCTCATCTGAGCTTCCCGGAGCGTTTCCTGTTTTTGTGCTTCCTCGTCCTTGACAGCATGATCTTGCTCAGGTACCCAGCAAAGTAGTGTATCCGTCTCAAGATAACGCATCGCAGTCTTTACTATTTGAGTTCGTATAACTCTCTCCACACCAACACCACCAGCACCACCAGCAGCAGCATCCTCCTGCGCAATATCCGCGGCACGCGCAGTGAGAGAGGTCAAGGGTATCATGTGATTCTTTAAGGCTTGTTGCGCAGCATTCATGACGTCCCATTCTAACGCAATGGCTTGCGCAAGGTGTTGCTTTGTAGATGGTACCGACAGGACACTTTTTGAGGGAGTCCGAACCGGCCGTTTGTCAAGTAAAACCTGGTAATCGCCTCCTGCACAACTGTCAGTTGCAATAATCTTATTTGCATGGAATGAAAAATCACCATCTTTTTGCTTTACGTCAACATCCTTCCAGAACCGCTTCTTCAACACTGTAGCTCTCTTGTTTGGTCGGAGTTGTGGCTCGCTTTCTGCATTTGATTGCTGCGTAGTACGCTTTTCGAACCCGGGGCACGGTGAAGGCGCTTGGGGGGGAGGTCCATGAGCAGTGACCGGATGCGCAATGGCTGCATTTAAAGTCGAAGATTGAAAAGCGCGTAGGCTAGCGAAGTTGTATTGCAGAGCGGTCGAAAGTTGCTGCTGCGGCCGGCCGGCAGAGGTTCGAAAAATTGTTGCCAACATTTTAACCATTCCCGGGAGAGGCGCAATCGCAGCTGAGTGTGATATACGGCTAGTATAAAATGCGCGACTAGGTAATGTCAGTTTGTTACCAGGCTGCCGATCTCAATCTGGCTAATTATCGGATACCTGGGCCGAAGCACTCGCCACAAACGCCACAATCAGTCCAACACTTTCAATAGTTCATGTTTTGCGAAGTACTGAGGTTGGCATTACATCGCCGATGCAGGTAGCTATTCAGAAGACATGAAAAGCACGTTAACAAGTGCAGGTTCAAGAAATTTCAGAAAGGTATCGCTCGCTTTATGGGGGGTGAGTATACTAAAGCTATTGAGCCAGGTCACCGCCTGCAATGTCTTTCTGATCACAATCCCCATGATAAGGATATTGGGTGGCAAGGAACTGTGTTTGGGGAATTTGTGAAGATGTAATATAGGGTTATCAGAGCTATTCTATCATGGAAGATCCATAAGTGAGTTTAGCCAAGATTGTAGATATGTGGTGATTGTGACTGACTGGCCACTATCCTATATATAAACCAAAGTGACTGCCAACAGGTATACATGGTCCCTTAACACCTTGTTTAACTACGAGCATCTTGCGATTAGTGGATTCTTAATGATTCTGTGTAAGTATCACCTAGAAGGGTATGTGAGAGCGTTATGAGTAGAGCAATGTTAACAACAGGGACAAATGACTATGGGTGAACGACCGACTTGAAATTAGGTCCTGGGGAAAGCCAAAACATAAGAAAAATGATTTTGATAGCAAGCGGTTCGTAAGGCGGTGAGGCCTCTTGTACAGAGTATGAGATATTGCCACCTCTGGCCATCAACCGACGGTGCAAATTGGCTTTCACATACGCAACCTTCAAAACCGCATCCCTATGGAACAACATAAGCGTCCCAACACTATAGCTACTGACACTGAGCATTTCGCCCCTGCACCGTGACCTGAAGTGGCGCAGCGATTCATCAGTTTGGTAGATTACCGTGGACTAGCTTCTTCCCGGACTGTTGCCTCTCCATTCTGACCTCTTGGGGCACAAAGCTAGACTTGCATAGTGAACCGCGGCAATGGCTCGCTCGAATAAAGCAAGAGCAAGAAAGGCCAATAAAAACCAAACGAAAGGTTTGCATTCACTATTCCAGAAATAATCACTACCGAGTATACTAATTGGGCGAGATCTAGGACAGAGCCAGCTTTCAATGCAGCAAGAAGCACGAAACACGGAAGGTCGAAATCTATGGTGCTCGAATGTCCAACTTCGCCATCAAATGGTTCATTTTGTGAGCGCAGGCAGTCTTGAACCGGTCTATGAACCCAGACTTGACTCATTAGTCGAAGCCGTTCCAACGAAGGAAGAATCGACGGATGAGATGGTGTCCGAGTCTGTCACAAGCAAAGCTTATGATGATAGATTGGACTCCAACCCAGCCAGTCAAATTATTAAAACGACTAGCCCAAATGCCCCTATCTTGCCACGGTCCCGTACAGCCGGGGATTCAAGTGAAGACGAAATCGTATTCAAGGGCAGGAGGAGGAAGCCAGTGTTGGATCCCTGTAACAGCCCTCTCAACACACATGTTGACGAGAAAATCCCTATAGGGGAGCAGGACGAGGCTTATACGATGCGCTGTAGCAGTGCGTCTACTATCTACGAGGAACGAGAACTTTCAAGTTGGATACCGGTTGGTGGCACTGCTGCTAAAGCTCACCCTGAAGCATCTGATGAGGACGAGATTTTGGCCGACTATATTGCTCACATGGCTGACGACTCTGACGATAATGGCATTACGGAGGATGATGAGCCAACAGCAAATCATTCGCAGGGTTCAGCGCGCGACTCGGAGGAGGTTGATTCTAATGAATCGTCATCAGAGGAGCTAGATGATGATACGATTTACGTTCTCGCAAATCCGTCGCAGTCTGCTCGCAGAAAACCAGAGAAGACGATATTCGCCTCGGCTACCGCTTTCGCGGATGCGTTGGAACAGGATCCATATTACGGGCTCGATGTTATGGATTTCAGTCGATCGAGTTTAAAGAAGAACAAGAGCAAGAACAAGAAATTTATCGATCATCCTGGTTTTGATGGCCTGGACTCCGAGCTGGAAGATGGGTTAGTAAATACCTGGAACAATGACCGGCTAAAGAAAAAAATGAAGAAGAGAGAACGAGAAGAGCTTCGTGCCCAAGGACTACTGGGTCGCCGCAGGAATGACCCGGATCTGAAAATCAAGTATGCGGATGATATAAATATTGAAGAGCTAAAATCTGAGATACGTTTGTTCCTGCTGTCCCCAAAGAATAGGTAGGTTCTCTCACCTGCTCATGGACGATTCTGGATCTAAATAGGGTACAGCTTATCACTTCCCCCGATGACAAAGCACCGCAGAATCCTTGTCCATGACATGGCACATGCTTTGCATCTGTCCTCCCAATCGCGGGGAAAGGGCTCCTCTCGCTTCCCTGTCTTGTCAAAGACATCACGGACACCAAAATATACTAACAAGACAATCTCACAGTTAGACCGGGTATTCTCAAAGGAGAGGTTCAGTTCTCGCGCATTGAAGGCATGGGACAAAGCAAGCGGTCGATCAGGCAAAATTAAGCGCGGCAAAGGCAATGTTTCCTACATGGACGGCGATGTAGTTGGCGCTTCAGCACCGGAAATAGGCGCTGAGAACAAAGGCAGGGCAATGCTAGAGAAAATGGGGTGGAGTACGGGCACGGCACTTGGCGCTGCCAACAACAAAGGCATTCTTTTGCCGGTCGCACATGTAGTGAAGAACTCAAAAGCTGGCCTGGGAGGCGACCGCGTGTAGCGACAGCCTTTGAAGACATCCTTTGCGATTGGGAAGTATAGAGATAACCATAATGGCAGTATCATTACGCCATTTTCTGGTAGATACAGGCTAGACAGTCCTGCATCTAGCAGAAAATGGCGCTATCGCTGTGAGTGCGATTTTATATGGGAGAAGAGCTTATTTCGGGATGCAAAGGAAGCGTTGCAGATAGTGCACTCATGCAATTGAGAGTTTTGGGTTGCAACTTTGGCCTTCTTAGCACGCTTTTGCTTTGCCTTACCCATTTTTTTGAGCGGAGGGTTAGTTTCGTCCAAATCCGTGGCTAATAACTTCTCAGACAATTCTGATATTTGTGCTGTCAGATCTTCCTGGCCAAGTCTCTGCTCCAGAACATTGCTTGGCACGTAGTCGGCTTCATCTTCCTGGGATATCATGTTCTGGAGGCCATACATGCTGTTATGGGAGGCTTGATCAGGAAGACTTGCCGCCGGGGACACGCTATGCTGTACTGCCTCGTTTTTTTCTTCGTGGAAATCGGTGACTGTAACAGGAGCATCTTCATCTGTTTGCACTTCTCTGCCATCAATGACCGCATTTCCCAAATTAAGTTCATCTTCCTCCATCCTCATCTCCCGACGAAGCTGCTTCACCGCTTTGATGTGTTTCTTACTACGCTCGTGAGCATGAAACTGGTTTTGACTCTTGAAAGTTTTGCGGCACACAATGCACTCAATATGCTCCGTCTCAACTTCTTCACTATCTGCCTCGTCTTCTTTAGGACCGTCCTCGGATCTTGCCCAATCTTGTAGAACATGCTCTCGTAACCTAGCCTGATTTGCTGCTCGTGATTTTGTCGCCTGAGAAGCAGCAGACTGGCGGAGAGCTTCACGTTTTTGAGACAGGTTATCCTTATAGATCTTGTAGCGCGGGTCTCGCTTCTTGGCGAAAGCCACAAGGGATCTCACGGCCTCATTAAACTCGCGAATAGCGGCTTCTCGCAAGCGCTTGTTTTCTTTTTCCATCAAACGACGGACTCGGCGGTCTGGAGCCTCGGAGTAACGATAGACGTCCTTCCATGCAAAGGACTTTTTGGTTGAGAAGCTGCCCCATACAGCGTAAAAATCGCGCACAACTTGAGACCCGTCATGGCGAGTCCCAAACGATGGATAGTCAATACTGTCTACACCTTCCCAGCGGCATGCCGTCTCCTCCTCCAGCGCAAGCTGTGCGAACGTCTCGCGGAGGCCACCGTAAAATCCATGAGGCGCATCGGTAAAGTCCATTCGGGGACTGAACTTGGAAAATAACTTCAGAATATCGGCCGAGGTCGTCATGCGGGCGTTATGCGAGTAGTCAGCTGCTTCGTCCCCAGCGTCACCACCTAGAAATGCATCACGGTGCGAGTCATACCACGACCGCTCGTGGGGGTCTGAAAGCACCTCGTAGGCAGATTGGATTTCCGCGAATAGGTTTGTCGCCGCTTCGACATTTCCAAAATTTCTGTCAGGATGTAGTTCAAGAGCTTTCTTTCTATACGCCTTCTTGATCCTGTGAAAATAGCCAATGTATGGTCAGCTCGTTATCTTGCGGGTCTTGTTTGTGGGAACAGACTCTTGGGGCGACGCATTCTGTTCCACGTCGAGAAGTTCATAATAGTCTTTCTTTGCATCTTTCCTTTCGTTGGATACACCAGTGCCTGCTTCGGCTGTCGAGTGGCCTTGGCCCATGGTCTTCAAGAGTTTTGGTCAGCGAGTACAAGTTACTAAGTAGCCGTGGCCCCGTTGCAAGGCTATGGAAGGCGGGGACGGTGCGGCTGTAACATTGGGTCCGAAGCCTGGAGGGTCGCGTCATAATCCCACCTTGCAAACCTGTGAAGCAATGTTGAAGCCAACACTCACCTGGCGGAATGGTTCTGTCTCTCAGCGGATTCCCAGAAGAGATACTCTATAACATACTGTTGTTCTGCAATGCACCAGATTCAGTCGCTCTGGGAAGCACCGCGCGAAGATTTCGTGGCGTCACCAACGAGCCATTATTATGGAGGCACTACTGCCAGACACATTTCAAGTTCTGGGCCAAAGCCCATGATATGCCAACAAAGCTCTTGAACGTTACCCCTGTAGTGGACTGGAAAGCACTTTACATATCTCGACACTTGGTTGATCGCGCCACTAGTCGGCTACTGGACAGTATCCTTATGAGCCAAACCGGGAGAATAGAGAAATTCCGATCTATTGTCAGCTTCGGATATGATGCTAAAGACACCCTTCTACGCAATATTTCAATTGATTCGTCTGCAGAGGACTACCTGGCGAGGAGGTATACGCCTGGAAATTTACACCAAGAATGGGCTAACCTTTGCCATAGATATTACGCCAAAGCGCTTCTTACTAGCCTTCATCGAACCATTGCTATCCCAGCATGGGCGAGTTTGAGAGATGGGAATGAGTTATCGCTTGCTAATGCACTCGGAGCTTTTGATTTGTTCATACCAGAAAGTGGGTTCGGGAACTTCGATGAGGTACGCAGACTCAGACGGCGCCGAATCACTGTCTAAAAGATCCGCAGATTAATGCTAGGCTAAACCAAATATTGTCTGGCTGTCTCCTGGAGTTTCCGGATATACAAAATTTGAGCCCTCGCCAAAAAGCGAGCGCTATCGCGTTCTACTTAAGGTCTCATGATATGACTGGCATTGAACCGGGCCGGGAGTATCACTGCCTGGAACATAACTTTCTTGGAATCGCACTTAATGACCCAGCGCACAACTCATTGCCTTTAATATCGGCAGCGATATATTGCCATGTTGCGCAGATGCTCGGACTAGACGCCCGCCCATGCGGGTTTCCTTTTCACGTCCACGTTATCGTTATACCTCCGTCGGGGTTTGACATTGACGGAAATCCAATAACCACCCCAGGTGAACCCATTTACATGGACCCATTTCGCTCCGATCAGGAGACTCCCACATCGGATTTAAGAACTCAACTGAACTTTCTGGGGGCCTCGCCACTAGAACAGGTTGCTTTCATGGGTGAATCTGAGACTTCTGAGATTGTCCTACGCTGCAGCAAGAATATCTTGAACTCAATCCAGCGTAGGAATCAGTCCTCTAACATTGACGCGGTATGCGCGCGATATGCCGCACTTTGGTCCTCTCTGCTACTCTCGAACCACCTTCGACCAGCCGAGCTGCAACATCACCTCCTTTGGTTGATGGAGCTAGTAGCCACTGACTTCCCTTGTGATATTCATCTTGTCGAGAGGTATATTGCCTCTATATTCCGCGGTACACCAGAGGTTGAACATATCCTTGAGAGCCTTCATGTCATACGTGCTGTCGATGAGATACCGAAACAGGTGAAGCGGCGGTCTTCTGAACACAGGGGTGTGAAGTATCACATTGGTCAAGTATTTAGACATCGCCGTTACAACTATACGGCTATAATCACAGGTTGGGATGCAGAATGCGGCGCTGGCGAGCAATGGATGAGGAGAATGGGTATTGATCATCTCCAGAGCGGAAGACATCAAAGTTTCTACCACGTAATGTAAGGCGTCCTTAATGTGATGTTACATGGTACTAACAGCCCCCCTCAGTGTAGAAGACAAGAGTGTCCGATACGTTGCAGAGGAAAACATTCAACTCATATCACCGACAGTCTCAGAACTGTCTCCGACGCTTGTTGCTGTGGCAGGGAAATATTTTAAGCGGTGGGATAGTTCATCGCGAGAGTTCGTGAGTAATATCAAAGACGAGTATCCTGATGATTAGACTGAAATTCCTATGGTTGCAAAGTGGAAATATTACTTATGTTCTCTCTACAAGTACTTGACTCACCAAACACTGTTCCGCCTCGAACGTGGAATTGGTTATCAGCAATGTGAAGCTATTCTTAATCAGCCAGGTCGTAGCTTACTCATGCTATCTCTAGGGAAGATATCCGGGCAGGGCATCTTTGCATCGAGAACGGCGAAATTGGTCAGGACGAAGAAACCTAATCAAAACCTTTCTCAATCTAATTTCTCAATCTATTGTAAGCCCGCTCTTGGACTTTCACAAATCCAAATTACCTTGTTACCCAAGTCCTAGACATTTGATTTGAACTAGTTCTAGACTATACAACGTCTGAAGACGGTCACATTCCTGTGCACGGTAAGCGGGTTCCGCTACATGCAGATGCGTGAACATGGGTTCCACAGCAACAGCCAGGTACTAGTGCAGAGTAACTTGACTGAACTATGTGTGTAACACAATGGAATCTCGGTTCAGCCCCTCTTCGACATGAAAACCAAATACGTGGCGATACAGGTCATACAGCCAGAGATACTGTCCACTTTGGGCCATTAGCTTAACCGCCCTAGCTATATCCATTGCGCTCACCCTGGTTGAAGGTCCGATAGTCTGAAAAGCTGGCTCGTAAGCCACCAACGCCTTGTAATTATTCAGAAGAGATACCTGCCAAGGGGCGGACCCAAACGCGTCAGACGAGATTGATTTGACAAACGACATAAAGCCCTGTGCTCCATTGCGCTGGAAGCCGTTGTTCAAAGCTGCCTTGGCTATCAGTGCTCTGAGGCTGTTGACTTTCAAATCGTTAGAGAGTGTTATAACGGTATTTGTTGATGTTCTCGAGCCTTGAGATCTCTCTGAGGTACTTGATGTGATTGATGACCAATTAGCGTATGGAGCTATATTCCGACGCTGGCCGAGAACAAATATATTTTGAACGGGCCCTTCTTCGGGGGAGGTAGTACCGAGATCTTCGAATATTGTAGTCGGTGTCTCGGGTTCGCGTCTCGTAGTGGCAATCTCAACTGTATCGGAACGTTGAGCTTCTGCTGCCACAAAGGTTGCCTGACTTGGTCGAGGTGTTCCACGGTCAGAATTCCGTAGGCTTCTCTGGGTCCACCCTTCTCGGAAGATATCACAAAGCTCCCAGCAGGCCTGGACTGCCGAGCCAAGCAGTTCTTCATCCAGCGATCGTCCTTCTTTTTTGCTTTGGCGTATACTGAACAGCATTTCGGCCAATGACCAGCAGGCGCTTAAGAGCGAGTCTGTCTCCGGCACACGATTTCGCTGTTTCATTAGCCGGTGGCATAATGTGATGTAGAAGTCCAGGGTTCTTTCCCTAAATGCGTCTGGTAGATTACGGTCGTGTGTGTTATAGAGATGATTATTGAGCTCAAAACTGACGCGAAGAACAGAGTCCGAAATCTCATTTTCGCGAGTTCTAGCCTCAAACAGAGTCTGACAAAAGTCGCGGCAGAGGTCAAGTGTTGGGTTAATTTGGGATGTATCATTATCATTGAGTTGACAGTATAACTGTTGACACAACCGCCAGCATGATTTCCAGGCGTCATCCTGGTTTCCGACGAGGAAGCTAGCTCGCTCTCGGTGGATTGAGCTTAGGGTGGCTAGAGTGTTGCAAAGCGACCAGCACTCAACAAGGGCGGCCTGCAGTGCTGTGATCTCGCTCAGTGACGGATTTTTCGGGAAGTGGCCGACCTCCGGTATGTCTAATCACGCTGTTGATTAACCTGAACGGCTAGTCGGACTAGAAGCATGACACTCACCTTCCAGATTTCTTGAGAGGGGTCTCCTGTCGTTCTCGTCAAAATCATGCCGTGTTTGTGCGCGCGGTGTCGCTCTTTCAGACCAGTCCTTGACAGGCTCGACGCTGGTGGTCAATGGAGGAGGCGATATCGTCTAGAGAAGTCAGCAATATCCTGCTCGTCTAGAGAGTCCATCATACCTTAGTGACTCGCTCCTCTTCTGCTGGTGTGACCTTGATGCTCATAGGAGACCCTGAAGAGGCAGCGCCATGGTCTCGAGAGATACTCGAGTTAGATGATTGTTGGACATTCAATACGAGATCACCGAAGCCAATTGGAGCATGTATCACAGACTTTGGTTCGACTTCATGAGAATTCTCCCTGGAATGACTTGGGCTTGAATTTGTAGTTTGTACCTAACAAGTTAAGGTCAGTACGCGAAGCCCATATAAGACGCAGACGTACCGTTAGTTTCTCTTGAGGAATAAGCGTTTGCGGTGCTGGTGTAAGCAAACTCCATGGTCCATATTGTTCGTCAGTGTCGTTTGGCTCATAAAAATCCCTATTTGTTGCTGGTATTGTTGAAGATGGATGCGAGTTATCAAGGGGCCCAGGGGCTGGTTCGGTGAGACGTTGCTCAACTGACCTGCGATTATTAGATAATGCTTGCCTAGAATCTGGATTCTCTCTTACATTCTGAAAGTACCTAGAACCGTTAAACAACAGCACTGCAGTATCAGATACGACCAGGTCTAATGATACGGTAGGTAGTCTGATCGACTGAGCAGCTGCTACATAAAAACTAGCACATGGCTTCATGACGCTGCCATCGGCAAGTCAACCCAAATGATTTTGGAACAGCCTCACAAGAGATGGACAGACAAGGATTAGTGATGAGGTGGTTCATATTTCCGAATTCTCTTTCCCTCGATGGCGGTCATTCCCCGCACCGAAGCGCGCGGCTGATCTTGACTAGGATCAGACCGCTGCCCAGCTTGAGTATGGACTCAGGCCTAGACTAGTCAGTTTCTTTGGTGTCTTGAGCCTACGCATAAAACGCAACGTAATTTGTGACGGTTAGTGGATCAATTTCTTGAGATTTGTACTTAGAAGATAGCAGCAGTCTTGCGGTGCTGCAAACTGCAAGCTGTGCTTTCTTTGTCGCCGTGGCCTCTGTGGCATATGCTGCCTAGTCCTGCCTTGTCTGACTGGATTAAATGGATACAATTCTGTTATGAACAGTGTCTACTCATTCAGGCCAGAGAATGTACATCGCGAAATACCGCTACCTTTATGTCATCACATATATCTAGCTGATAGACATACTCTGATTGTGTTCTATACAGACAGAGCTTTAACGAGGTCACAAAAGACGACGCGTGAAGGAGGTAGAACAAAAGGAGGTGTATCGCCAAAAACACTTGCCAGCCCAATGCTTCCCATAGGTGGCGCATTACCCTCCGAATGCTGTGGTTTCCCAGATAATTGGCGCCCAAACAAACCCTCCCACCCAAAGTCTGGGAGCTCAATCAAGCTGTCCGTGCGATTGACCTCCAGGGCTTTGCTTGTACAACAAATTTGTTGTACATGGGCCCCGGCATCCACAATAATATAGTTGGCTGAATGCGAGTTTGAGAGCAGCGTCACGGGCTCTTTGGCGAGTCTTAAGCGCGAAAGCAGTGTTACAGTGTCAATGTCAAATATCCGTACCATAAACCCAGACTTGCGGGACTTTCTTGAAGCCGTCTTCTTCTGTGTTCGTGAAGCCGTAGCGAACGTCCGCGTTCTGGAATTCACAGCTAGCAGCTGGCAGTCGTGTTGCATGTCTGGAGACTCTATTGTCCTTACAGCATCATTGACTGTATCCCATATGAACAGTGAACGACTAGTAGCAACGATCAGATGGCAGCCCAGAAAAGCAGCCGCGCAAATGTCGCCAGTATAAAGTCCAACCTTGCTATATCTGACACTGCAACTTCGTACATCGACGAGGAGGGTGAGGCTAGGGGTTGTGGACGTTGGCCGCAGAGACACCGCGAGAACTGATCCATCCTCAGAGAAGCAGACTGAGGCAGACCTCAAAAGACAGTCAGCAGGCAGATAACCTTTCAAATCGAGCGTATTTCGACACTTCCAGGTTTCCGCAGGCTTTTTTGGCAGACTAACATGACGCCAGAGACGCAGCAGTCCATCTGATCCAGTAGTCGCAAACTCGTGACTGTCTGGTCGTGAAGCAATACTGAGAACAGTTGCGGATTCACCTGTGGGTTGATGTGGACTGTCAATGCGGGTGACTAATTGCCAAAGTGAGGATGGCTCATCCCAGCGCCAGAATTTAAGGTAAACCTCATGCATTTGGTTTGTTGTTATGTTAAGAGCCTCGACATCTTCGGGATTAGGACTCCAGCTATCGATAGTAGCCATCCATTTCCCATCTTCAGAAATGCTGAGATGCTTTATGTCAGGAGTGAGGATATGGGACCCATCGGGACCGATGTTCAATGTCGTTGTGTTAGTACGGGCGAGAGCCTGACGTGATATATGGACCCCTGAGCGAATGTCATAGGTCTGCAGAACCGAAGCACTTGCTGAAGTAATGCCCTCCTGTGTGAGTTGGTGAGAAGCTGGTACAGTCAGCAGAAGTTGCTCTGGATGCTGCGGGTGCACAACTGCAACTGTCTTGCATTTGTTTGCTAGACGAGCGACTTGCAGACTAGTTATTGTAGAAATGGGCTGCAATTCTCTTGCCGACAAAACCACAACACGATTATCGGCCAGCCTCACAGCGTAGAAGTTACCACTTTCGGAAACAACTATATTGCAAATTGGAGAAGACAAATGAGGGAGGAACTGCTTCCGGCTGGTATCTAATTGCCAAAGTACCATGACTGACTCGTGACCGCCTGATAGGACGTAATTACCTTTATTTCAGTTAGCTTTTTTTTTTCTGTGAATAGTAAGAGACGACCAACCATCTTTTGACCAGCGAACAGCTGTGACAGGGTCTCGATGCCAATGTAGTCGTCTGGGTGGGTTCTTAAGCGTGGAACCCAGAATATGATATATCAAGATAGAACCGTCAGCACCCCCAAGTGCAAGGTCAAATTCCGGTCCAGCACCCCATATATCAACACAGGTAACAGTGGAAGCTAGTTTGACCTCCTTCCACACGAACTTGTGCGACTCAGAGCCTTGAGTGGAGCAAGAAGTGCCAAGAAAAACACAGGCGCCACCATATACCACCAAAAAGCCATCGCATACTCTGAAATTGTCGACTTTGGCATTGGTTTCGAGTATGACAGTGCTCTGCGGCTTCTCATTATTCAGTGGCGTGACCGCTAATTCTCTCTTTCCATCCTTGCGCTTCCGTAGTGAAAATAATGTATCAGAGGAAGAATCGTATACAATATCAACTGCGATAATTCGGGGTGCCGTGTCCCAATGTGCAACTTGTTTGTTGGAAGGCCAATCCCATTCGCTCACGGACCCGGATAATGTAATGATATAAAGACGGTCATGGTTTGTGGAGGAAAGTCTATACCCAGCCACGCTATCGCCGGAGCCTACTTCTAGGACACGGAAGAGACGAGAAGTTGCAACTGAATAAACGTGGACCGAGGTTTCGACTCCGAGGAAAAGATATCTACATCGAAATTAATCAACAGTAACGTCATAGAAGTGAGGGAGTACATACTGCTCGTCAGGCGTAAGAACAGGATCTGTGTTTGTGAAATGGCCGGCGATGGGCCGGGACAAAGTCCAAGTTGGAACCTCTGTTGGAACTTCGGCTGCTTCAATGAATTGTTGTGAGATTTCAAAGGCATTCGAATCTTTGAGGACTTTCCCTGTTTCGTTGTCTGTGGAGGTTCGACGTCGCTTTGCCCGATCGCCTTCGGATCTTACGTTGTCAAAACCTGCACCACTTGCCCGTGATCGTTTCGTAAGCCGCACCGGACTCGAATTGTCTTTTGTCGACATAATGAAGTGTGAACAATACTATGCCTAAAGTCGAGAAGCTGAGTTTAACCAGCACTCCAGGCACGGTATATGAATGAGATAAATAGTACTCAAGCCTTAGCTTTGCTTCGGATTAAGAAAAAATCTCTTTTTAAGTCTAAAGAGTCTGGAGGTTAACTCCTGCACCCAATCCTTACTGGGCGACAAGTTGGCGCCAATCCGACCTAGGTTAGCGGCCTTCCGCAAGTGGGCCCTTGCATAAAAGGTACACGGGACACCGCCTTCGAGAAGCATTCTGAGCATCATTTCCACGGCCCCATCGACCTAAATCGCTTGCTATTTCTCGTTCTTGTACTCTATTGTTCGACACGATGATAATTCCGGTTCGGTGCTTCTCCTGCGGCAAGGTACTGTGACTCACATAATGTGCCAGACTTACTACTGACATGCCATCATATTTAGGTTGTTGGCGATCTCTGGGAGCGATACCTACAGCTTCTTGACGAGGGTATCCCCGATGGGTCAGTATTTTCATGGGCTTTTATATTACCTGTCTAAAACTTGCGGACCTCTAGAGACGCTATGGATCAACTCGGGTGCAAGCGCTATTGCTGTCGCCGAATGGTCATGACACACGTTGACTTGATTGAAAAGCTTCTGCGGTAAGCATTTCGAGTTATTAGGTGACTAAAATGTTTACTTATGCACTATTAGATATAATCCTACTGAAAGAGATCGAGCCAAAGCCCAAGTATAATTGCTTCAATATCAGCCACAGCAACTGACAAGCGGCGCTTTCGGCGGTTGAATTCTGCCAGCGCGGGTCGCAACATTTATCGCCACCGGTTTTTACCGACCCTCAAAATGTATCAGCACTACGAATAACTGGCTTGATGAGCGGTCAATTCTAAAGCTGGCGCAAGATCTCTTCCATGCCTTGTGCTCGGGCATCCCCGACGCCCAAAATATCGTCTCAGGCGATTGAGCATCATTTTATTCTTCTTGCATGGGGACATCGTGTTGATAGAGCAAGAAATAATGGTCACGGCACTGTACTGCTTTCAATAATTCAGTTACCATACATAGCACAAGGATTGAGCATTCGGAAAGCACAGAATTTCAGTCAAAACACTTATTCCTGACAAGTAGCGTCTGAATGTGATATTTCACATAGCTGAATCTGGCCCAGGATACCTCGCGCCAGGACAAAAGGGATGACAAGGTTATCCTCGACTCAAGCAAAAGGCGAACACTGCTTTTCGCCCTTGGAGATGGGCCATATATCCGTAGAGTTCGTTGTCATCATTTATGGAGAATGTGGCATTGTTTTCGTTCGTGTCTCCGTCGAAAGCTTCGACTTTGACAACGATTGAATCGGGAAACCTGGCAGAAACCAGCTGCCGTAGTTCAGTTGCTGATTTAGTTGACAGCTTATCAACCCATGGCTTAGAGTCCGCATGCAATTCACTTTCGGGGCTGATGCTAAGATAAACTGTCATGGGCATGATAGTCGAATCCAACATGGAATCAACGTATCCAAATGCATTTCCAGGATCGTGGTGAACAGTCGAGGTAAATGACGTGTTATTTGCAGCCTGCAAGAGCGAGGGATCAATTTGCATGTCGCCAAGGTCGCTGGAAGTGATAGGTGCACTGGCTAGAGCCTCGGACGCAAGTGAGCTGATGCCATTTGAAATGTCACAGTCAAATGGGCCAGCAAGATCAGTGTTCCCTCTCTCAGCGACGCGAATGCTAGGGGTAGCGGCCTGTCGCCTACGGGATGGGTCTCTTTTGGTTTGATCATCGCGAAGGCGCTTCATAACATCACGACACAAGACTTCCAGCGCCCTCAACTTTGTGGCATGCTTGGGATCTGCGGGTCCTGGGGCAAGAACGCGCTGAAGAAGCTCAGAACCCTGAACCCACTGCTCCTTGAGCTCCTTCCAATGCTCATCGCCCGCTTCCAACTTACTTGTGAAGTGATCGTTTCTCAGTGTATTGTAAAATGCATTGCGGATTTGACGGCTCTCTTCCGGATTAATACCAAGCACATTCTTCGCCTCAGCAATGGTCATGCGCCTTTCCAGTGTCCTCATTCGTTTGGTAACATCGGTACATACAACATCAAGAGCGAGAGATTTGGCTTCGAGTTGATCGGGGTCGTCCCAGAAAACACGTTGCAGATGTTCGGAATTCTGGATCAAGGTATTCTTTGCCTCTTGCCATTTCTCAGGCCCCGCAATGGTTTTCTTGATGAAGCCTGCCTTCTCGCAGATACTCTGAAATTGGTCTCTAATTTGGCGGTACCCGGCGTTGTCAAGTTTGAGGTATTTTTTGCTCTCGTCAATGGTGGTCTCAGACGGGAAACGTGGGGGCCCTGGGGGGTCGGCTGGTAAACCAGCCCATCCCCTTGTGCGTCGACGCCGCTTTCTAGCAGCCCAACGTTCGGCACTCTCCGCTTGTAAACGATCAAGCCGCTCCTTGCGTTTCAGCGCAGCCTCAGACGAGAGTGCGACGTCCTGAGGATCTGGTTGATACTCTTGCAACGCTAATAGACTGTCGTCTTCAGTTTGAGCAGAACTTAGCGCCACCTGTTGTGCTTTGGTCCCATTGGGAACTCGGAGTAGCCAACGGTTTTTGGCCCGCACTCTCATCAATTCGCGTTCTTTTATCTGGAAGCCCTCTTCGTTAAGGATCCGAAGCATATCACGCTGGCTAGTATTTGTCTCCCAAAGTTGCTTAACGCGGGTAACAAGCTGCAGGTTTTTATGTGCTGGATTCTGCTTTGAAGGAAAGCCCCATCGTTTGAATTGTGTCTGAAATGCGCGTTTACTAGTAGGTCAGCAAAATAAATATCAAGATTTAGTGAAATGCTTACCTTGGAGAAAATTGATACACGTTTCTCATGTACTCCATGATCTCCTCCAAAGCTTTTCTATCTTTGATGTACATCTGATAGCATATCTCGCGCTTTCCATCCCAGTCGTAAACCATGATGAGACACGCTCCCTCCAAGATGGAGGTGCGCTCTGGGGCGAGCCCAGGGTTCACTTCCGCGGGTGAAGTTTTAAATGAAATAGCAGGTGTGGAGCACCCGCAACGCGTATGTTGTCGCTCCTGTGCACCGTAGTGGTAGTCGCAATGCTGAGTTGCTACAAGTGCAAATCCTGCACGCCGTAGTAGTGAGTGAGATCTCAGGTGACCAAGGCCGTGGTGGCCTAATGGTATGCACGTGATTTAAAGGGGTCGCCAAAATGATAATAAGTCTAGGGAAGCTTACTTTGCCACATCGCTGGGCCTGACCGCTAAAGACACCTTCATAGAATTCACATGTATATTATCATAATCTTTAATCATCTTACCTTCTAAAGTCTGAACCTTTGTCAGTTCATAATAAGCTATTTTGTTTGCCGTCAACCTCATTATTGTGGCCGTCCTCCACATGGCGCCTGTGTCCAGCGCTCAGAAACAAGAGAGATCTGTAACAATCTTCCACAATCCCAAGACTGTTCCATGATGTAAGGAACATTGCTCGAAGCTTAGTTATAGATGGTCAGCAGCTTAGCTAACATGATCCCTGGCCAGTCTGCCCACCTTATTAAAATTAGATGTAACCAATATTAGTAAAGCTATCTCTATTTACTAATGAATATATAAAACAGTTTGTACTATAGTGACTCTTAATAAGAGAAGATGATGTGTATTATTGGTGGTTGGGCTACCAGGGCTAAAAGATATCTACCCTGTTAAAGACAGTAAACGCAGGGAGAAATAGGCAGTAATAGAGATATTAGGCAATACAGGCAAACATAGTTACTTGATAACCACGAATGGTAATGAAATGTATGTTATTTAGAGACTTATTATGTAAAAATATTAGGGGACATAGTTAGATAGATCTTCCTCTCTAAATGTGCTGTTTCTACAAGAAGGAATCTTTAAAGGAGAGAACGGGTTAGGAGGAGCAGAAGGGGTAGGAGCTACATGACTACAGCCATGTATGCCATGTGCTGCATATTATGGGGTTAACTTAGAACAGTACCTCCCTGCCTACTCAGCTGTCAGAATGACCGAGCGACGTCAGCCAATCGACCAGCTGTGCCGCAGCTAGCGTGTGACAAAGCACGGAGAAAATATAAGCCGAGCCGGTCATAGCCCTGACTCTGATGCCAAGAAGATATGGGCATAGCCATCCGAGCCTTTGACTATGACGGCCCTGAGGAGAGTAGAGCCAACATAGCCGGAGACTATGATGGATAGGGTGATACGGAGTATTTAAGGACGCTCATTTACCATGTAATTAGTTTTGTACTTCGTGTCTTATTCTCGGAATAACCAAGATAGCCAACATTGTCAACGTTATCAAGTTCATTGCATTTCACCTTACCTTCCTTGTCTGATCTCAGAATATCCTTAGGACCTGTTGAGCCCGACTCCTAAGAAGGACTCTTTTGGCCTTATCTGACAAAAAGGTCTTAGCTAAAATATATTTATTCTTGCCTTGAAGGAGCTGCCAAAACAAATATTACTATTTTTTATAAGCTAGAATTAAAGAATACTTCTTCTAAACCTTAAGCCCTTATTAATAGGCTTAATATCCCATATAAAGAATATAATTACAAGGATAAGGCTATCCAGGGACTGTATATTATTTAATAAAAAAAATAAATTATTTATAGTTTTTTACCCCTAATTTAAGAGAGAGATTACAAATACTAAAGCTAAATTATAGGAAGATTCTTCTAAGATTTTATTTTTAGAATATACTCAAAGTTAAAGATCTATCTAATTAGCTACTTAAACTTAGACCTCTAAAACTATATAAACTTTGCTTCTAAGTATAAAGAGATAAGTAATTGGATAGAGTTTTTAGAGAATAAAAAAAATAAAAACTAGTTAGCAAAGCTAAGATAGGAATTAATCTTATTTTTATAATTCTCTTAGCTACTACTACCTGGAGAGAAGATATAATAAAATAGGAATTTATTATAACTATAAATACTAATCCTACTTATACTAGAAAGAATAGAAATAATATCTCTTAAAATAACTAGAAGACCAAGCTCTGCTTGGGAAACAAGTTAAATAAGTAATTAAGAATAAAATTAATATTTGTTAGAGAAAAGGAAAATAGTTAAGATACAGAAAAGAAAAGATAGTTATTTCTAGTATTATTATATCTTTAACCAACTTTCTATATGCCTGTTTAAGTAGACTAAAAAACACCTATATTAAGAGACTGAAAAAGATAAGATATATAAGAAGGTATATAAAGATGAATTATTATATTTTCCTTGTAAAATATATCAAAATCTATAGTTTGATAGCAAGAATAACTATCAAGAATAAGTAGCTACTTAATACTAGTTATAGACTACTAAGACAATGGCTCAAAGACTACTTTTGGCTATTAAAGGCCTATTTTATCTGTAGTCTAACTATTCTTACTTGTTAAAAGTATCCAGTCTTTAAGAAGCCCTAGTTCTTGGTACCAAGCAGCCTGATATTCCTTGGCCTTTAAGATAACTAACTACTAGTAGTATTAAAATCCTCTTAGAGCTTATATATTTATTATTATAACCTATTCTTGATTCTCTTGGATAACTATACAAGGCCTCTTACTATATTCTACTATAATAATTACTTTTAATATTATACAGACCTTTATTGCAAAGCCAGTTTTATCATAGTTCTAAATATTATCTTTATATATGCCATGCTTCTTAATAGTTTCATGTACTATTAAAACTACTACTTTTAACCCTCAGGTCCTCCTGTTTTGCATGATAATAGGTAATCTTTTAATTATACCGTGTACAAATCTTGGGGTAATATTATATAAAGAGATAAGGCCAGTTAACTCCAAGAGTTATAGTTAGATCTTGTATATATTTGCAAAGTAAAGTCCCTGCTATTTAATATAGAAAGTCAGATTAGAATAAAAAGTTATATTTATTAGTACCTAGTAATTTCTTGACAAGTATTTTTTCTTCAATTTTAGATAATTTATGGCTGTTAGCATGTACTTCTAATCATGGTTTAATACCTCCAAGTTAATTATAAAGGGTAGATTCAAGGCATGCTATATATCCTAGCAGCTTTTTTATTTTTTATTTTTTATTTTTCCTGACTTTAATACAGTAATAGCTATTTATATACTAGATTCCAGGCATATTATAGAGATAAAGTATAGAAATAATATATCAAAGAATGTTGATATGCAGAAGCAGCAGAAAGGCGCGGTTTACCTGTAAGCGCGGCTCGGCCGTGGATTATTTTAATGTATTTCCCGGGTCCGCCATTAAACCTCAAAATTTCTAACACGTCTACCACCCCTTATATTCTATCAACCACCATGCCACGAAAACCGCGTAAAACAAAGCAAGAATTAATAGAGCAAGAGGGCAGGGTCGAATGCGCGATTATGGTCGGAAAAGTAGAAAATTTCCCAATATTTGAGCAAGCTATACGCGCCTAAAACGGTAAAACCTACCCCCCCAAACCCTACGTGATTGGTTAAAGCAATGCCCTTATTGAGCAGAACTCTGCAACCACAGCCACAGGCTATCTGAATGCCAGGAGGAGGCTGTCAGATAAGGCCAAAGGAGTCCTTCTTAGTAGTCGGGCTCAACAGGTCCTAAGGATATTCTGAGATCAGACAAGGAAGGTAGGATGAAATGCAGTAGTAACTTTGACAATGTTGGCTATCTTAGTTATTGCGAAGATAAGACATGAAGTACAAAACTAATTACATGGTAAATGAGCGTCCTTAAATACTCCGTATCATCCTATCCATCATAGTCTCCGGCTATGTTGGCTCTACTCTCCCTCAGGGCCGTCAAATTCATAGGCTCGGATGGCTATGCCCATATCTTCTTGGCATCAGAGTCAGGGCTATGACCGGCTCGGCTTATATTTTCTCCGTGCTTTGTCACACGCTAGCTGCGGCACAGCTGGTCGATTGGCTGACGTCGCTCGGTCATTCTGACAGAGGCATTAGTAGCATGGATAGTATCTTTGGATATATGTGGCATACCTCCTAGGCACTTCCAGGTACAGGAGATGGCCCAAATTATACTGGATGCTGGATCCTCAACTCTATCCTGAACCATTAGAAAGAATTAGGTTACTAAGTTTACTAAACAGCAACCAGAGGTTAAAACAAGATTTGCTAGGAGGATCAATTGCCAGAGAGCACTCTGTGAAGATCCCAAGGTTATTGGTCAATAGTTTAATAAGGTACAAAAGGTCAAAGATCAGTGGGGTTGTAAAACGAAATAAGATCTGATGGTTCATGATCTTGTGAAGTGATTATTAAATTATTATTGTTGTTTAGCCCTCCGGGAACTAGAGATCATTACCCCGCTCGAAAGCGGCCATATTATGCAGAATTAGGCAACAACAGAACAGAAGAAAGACAAGACAGGCAGTTATAGGCCATTATAACTATAATATATGCCCCCCTAAGAAAAATTAATGTCCTTGTTAATTTGATGATTTTGTTTTTTATTATTTTTTATATTATTTAAAAAGCTCCTTATAGCTATCAAGGTCTTTTATATCTATCTACTAGTTATCTGTTAGGCTGTAGCCTTTCTAGCAAACTAGATATTAAAAATATCAGGTTTAGTTATAGCCCTTGCAGATAAAATATTTAGTAATAATTTAGTTATTTTTATAGTAGCCTATATTATCAGGGTATTATTTATCATGAACTGCAGGTAGTTTAGATAATTTATAGTTATATAGATTACCTTAATAGTCTATTTAGTATCTTGTGAGCTTGAGCTGCATAACTAAAAGAACTAGATAGATTTTAATATATTCTGGTAGGTCAAGCTTATAGGCTAGATAACTAATATATTTAATTATATTATATAGGCTAGTATAGAGCTTGCTAAGCTTTTTAGTAGGTCTGCCTGGTAATTAATAACTATAGTAGAGATATTTATAAACCTGATCTCTAATATTAAATTTAATAAGTTTATAGTTTTGATTATATAAGTACTTTATTTATATACTTGCAAAATCAAGTACTTTTTTAGTATCTAGCTATGCAGAGAAGTCTTGCTCCTTGAATATATTATTAAGAAATTATTATAGTTATATAATATTAATATTAAAGAGTAAATAGTATAGTATTTTACTAGTTATAGTACTAGGGGAGGAAGTTATTATCGTAATAATTATAGGTAGTTAATTAATCTATTATAAGCCTTGTATAGATACATGGCAAAATATAACTTTAATAGTTTATATTGTGTACTCTGACTAACTATCAGTTTGTAGATAAAATATAGTTAAATAGTACTATTTTAATTTAAGTATAAAGATCATGTCCTGCCAGAATTCTGATATGAAATAAATATCTTAATCTAAAATAAAATATTATAGAATATCCTAGTTATAGATTAAAAGTATTTAACAAGGGCTATACCGTAGTATTAAGCAGACTGATTAGATAAGCTAGGTATCAAGCCTAGGTATTTAGTAAAGTTATTAATAATAACTAATAGCATGTCATAAATGGCAATTAGTAGTAAGTAAATAATAAAATTTATTATAATTATATTAAAAGAGATGAGAGCAGGGACTATTAGCTAGAGACTACTATATAATTTATATTAGTAAGAAGTATTAGTTTAGCAGCTTGGATATTACCATATATATTATTATAAATAATAATATTCTTGGTATAGAATAAATTTATATGTATAAAAATATTTCTGAAAAATATTGATAACTATAATTATTATAGATTATTTCAAATAGATCTCTATATATTAGTCTAGGTAGGAATAGCCAGGATTCTTTAATAATTTTATTTTCTATTACTTCTTTAAGGAGGTATAGTAGGCTATCTTATATAATATATAGAAATTTTATATATTATCCTTTTAGAGGGTTTTGTCACAGCCTATGGCCTGGGTCTTCGGCAATGCCCTCAACCAAAGGTCTAAACAAGGTTACATCTGTCTGAACCAAGGTTCGGAAAAGTCAAAAGTGTTGACGTATGTCCAGAAAAGTTGATAAAAGGGAGGAGAGAGGGCACATGTTTCTGTCACAGGCTATGGCCTGGATCTTGGTTGTCGGCCATGCCCTCAACCTAGTTCTAAAATGGTCTCTGCAACATCAGTGTACAGCCTCGGAATTGCGGCCTTGCAGGAGAAGAGATCCGTCGGCATGCAAGTCCGGGAAGTCGGAAGTCTTGACGTATGATTGGGAAAAGTTGATAAAAAGGGAGGAGGAAGTTATCTGCGCTTCTATCTCTTGTTTCTCTCTCTAAGCTTGTGATACTCGTGAATACGGGACAGCTGGTTGAAAACAATACTACCTACGCCCGTTACAGTTTCTATAGTAAGCTTTACTTAGTAATTATTTTAGTATTCTTATTAGACCTGATTTTTAAATTTATTACTTAGTTTAATTAATAAAGCAGTATAGTAGGTATTAATATCTGGAAAATTATTAAGATTAGGATTATTATTAGTTATTATATTTAGTAATTTTATAGGTAGATATTATAAAATATTAGTAATTGTTATGGGTCCTTGGACGTAGCTCGAGGTTCTGATTCGGATCAGAGCCGGAGCTCAAGAAGTCTCATGTAATTGGGCGGTCAGCGACGGCAGAATCAAGACTCAGGATGAGGCTCGGGCTGGCGCCGTGACAGTTACTATTATATATTACCTGTAGGCATGGTCTCTAATGAAGCTATTTTTTTATTAATATTATTGTATAGTACTCTAAAGATATAGCATATTTAGTATATTTATATAGTATTAGAACTAGCTTGCCAAGCAAAGATATATTTCTAGTTTATATAAATTTATAGAAATATAATTTTTTAAGATTGCAGCTATTCTCTTCTTAGATATAAATAGTCTAAAAGTATTAATATACTAGCCTAGTAGTTTAATAGAAGGAAACCTGATATATGTCTTAGTAGGTTCTAGTTTTATATTTATATTCTCTAGTCTCTGGAAGACTAGCTCTAGATAGATTAAGTATTTATTAAGATCTTTAGATATAATAACTAGGTTATTAATATAGGCTCTATAAACTTATAAATTTTCTAGATTCAGGTTTATCTACTACTAAATATATAGAACTAAATTAACATAGCTTATTATTATAATATAGAAAATTTCTTGTTTATAATATATTACTACTACTAGATAGTTTTAATATCTATATTTAATAGGCTATTGCTAGAAAAACCTGTATATATTAATATTATTAATATAGTAATATTCTTAGAGTATATATATAATCTTTTTTTATAGAGGTACAAGGTAAATATCAGGAACTAATTCTTTATTAATATAATTAAATTTAATAACAATATATTTTTTTTTACTTAGGTTTAATATCAGGTCCTAGATCAAGATCTTTATAAATAATAAATATAGAACATATAAAAGTATATTAGGTCTTTAATTTTTAATATTTTGCCTTGTTGGTATAACAGGTTAAATATCTAATTAATTTCCTTGTATCCTTTTAGGCTAATATTATAGATATATAGTTTTTAGAAGCTGATCTTCCTATCTCTTTTTTTTTAAAAAAAAGATCTTTATTTATTTTTTGGGATATTAATTTAGCTAATAGTCTCAGGAGTTCCCTGAATATTAAAATACTTAATAGCTTAATACCTAGTAATAATCTCAGGGTTTATAGCTATAAATTATAATCCTATTTACTAGAATTATAGTATTCTCCAAGTTAGGTTTATTAAAGAGCTTAAATTAACCTAGCTTAGGCCTATTATTTCCAGGCTTATTTTACTTATATTTATCTTTCTTGGGATTATCCTTCTCAAGAGTAACATAATTTATATTAATAAATTACTAGGTAATATATCAATAATATAACTCTTTAATTAGTTAGTAATTTTCAAAAAGATATTATTAGAAGGATCCAAAGCTTCCAAAAAATTTATTATATTCTTATACTAGCTTTATAGCATGAATACTAATATAATAGGCTATAATATAATTAGAATCTAATATAGTACTTAAGTAAATATAGCAAGTTATAATAACTAGTCTATTTATATTATTTACTACTTTAATAAAGGAAAATTTATAGTCTACTAGATAGATATAAATAGCAAAGTTTTTTAATCTTAATTCTTTAAATAAATCAGGTACCAGGACCCTGGGTAGTTAATTTACTAGTTTAAAATATAATTTTGTCTTTCAGGCAGGTTTTATATATAGTTTGACTAGGATCTATTCTCTAAGTAAGGTTACGTAGTAAGTAAACTGCTTCTATAAAATAATTAATATATTTTTTATTCTATTTTTCTTAGCAAGATAATAAACCAGGAATGTTAGTATCTGACAGGAACTAATAGATACTTAAAGGTTCTTAAAATTAAAAAGCCCTTTCTAACAAGGATCTCTATACTAACTAATATAGTCATAAATTATTAACTAGGTAAGCTTAAAATATTTATCTTGGTAAAGCTATAATATTTATTTTCTAGTATTCTAGAGAAATATAGCAAGAATATAATAACTTTATTTAGATAACTCTTTTAATTTAATATCTTTAATTATAATTTAGTCTAATATCTTTTTAGTTTATAGATCTTTAATCTTTTAAGCAAAGTATATTGCTATAATTATATTATCTAGAAGTATATAGTATCTGAATATATATTCTATGTAACTTAATAATATGTAATCCGATTAATATAGCACAACTCAAATATATCTATAAGTATTTTATTTTTTTGCTTATCTATATAATAGCTAAACTTGATAATTTTAAGTATAAATTAAAATTTCTATAAAAATAATTTTTACTAGGTTAACTAATTTCCCTGAGCAAGGTAAATATTAATATAAAATATTTTTTAATCTAAATAGTTTTTTTTATATTTAGTATAATATAATAATAACAGGCTTCTCTAAATTAGTATTAATCTTAGTATTATTTTAGGAAAGTAAGTCTAATGGTTATTAGGTTACTTATCAGGCAAACTTGTTACTATATTATTATAAAAAATATTTTAATCTACTTCCTTAATATACCTACCTGCGCGGTTATAAAGATCTATCTAGAATATTTTTTCTATAAGCTATATCTAAATAAGCTAATAACTTAGATCAGGCAAAGCCAGATTTAAGATATTAGCTATATAGGTTCTAATACTGGTTAGTTATTATACAAGTTCTAGGATTAACAAGCTTGACTTTTATTTTAGGCTAGTAGCTATATTTAATAATATTTATATACATCTTAATTATATATAATTTAATATTACTAGCTTGGTAGGGCAGTTAATACCTAATTTAATAACTAGTTTTATAGACTATTTAGGTGATTTAAATTCAATTAATAGTCTCTATAAGTTAGCTAATATTTTTATAAGTATTATCGCTTATAGACAGGCCTGGAGTAACTATTTAGCTACTAATATTACTAGAATTATAGTAGAGGCGAATATATTTAGTATACAGGATCTTAATAGGGATAACTAGTATAAGGATTAGCAGGGGGTATAGCAGGATAATAAAGACTAGTAGTTTTAGATTTATCAGAGATAATATTTTAATTACTATTTTAGGGTTATATGTTTTTTAGCTTTATTCTAATAGCTATTTATATTTTACTAGAAATATTAGTTTTATTCAAGCTTCTCCAAAAACTAGGCTAAGACTATATTTATATTAGGTATAGAAATATCTTACTACAGGCTTGGCTTGAGATACTTCTAGATTATATTTTTTTAATTAAAGTATATAATAATCTTCATTACTTAATAAAGTTATATAGCTTTCTTGGTAAAGTTCTAGAATATTATACTAGTATATATATCTTTAGATCTATATATTATAGCTATTAATTTATATAATATTATTTAAGAATTTAGCTTAAAATAGCAAGCTGGTAATATTAGCTAGCCAGCTTCAAGAGATTTAGTTTATAGGGCTATTTTCTTAAAAATTATTTCTTATAAACGAACTAACTATAGCTCTATACAAGCAGGCTTATATATTTATTTTTACAAGGTCTTTATTTTTATAGCTGATAATATCTTTTATTTAATTGATAAAATTAATATTCTTATAATAAGTAGTATTACTAGTTTATTTAATAATTATTATTTTCTATACAAGGCCAGAAATAACTAATTTCTTTAGTCTTTCAATAGCCTGTAAAACTATTATTATTTCTATTAGTGGTATTATTACTTTCCTTAGGATTATTACTAGGAGGATTAGGAGGCCCTAGAGGACTAGAAGGACTAGAAGACTAGGAGAATTAGGTAGTCTATTTTTATTAAAAGAATTAATACTTCTAGGTTCCTGGGAACTGCTGGCACAAGTACTATTATACTATTTATTTAATTACTATTAAAACTAATTAAGCCTGTAATTAGTCTTGTCTTAGTTTTATTATATTAAGTAGAAGAGATTAGCTATAATTAGTTAGTTTTAATTAAAATAATCATTACTACCTCTAGCAGCTCTAATAGCTCTAGATATAATTATAAATATATTAGATCTATGATTTCAAATCTAAAATTAAAACCATGTTCTTATATCCTAGTAAGCCTAGATTAATAATATATTACTAAGATATTCTTCAAGATTAATTTTTCATATAAAAGTCTTAGATACTATATCCAGGTAGTTATTATTATCAGGCTTGGAGATTATTTATATTATTTCTTAAAATTTAAGATTAATATCAGGTAATCTCTCTGATTCTAGCTAGTAGAGGATATAAATTATTCTTTAGCTAATAATCATTTGGCTGATAATGGTTGAGGTAATAATTTAATTAATAAGAATAAGATTCTAAAAAATAGGTATTTTACTGCCTTGTCAGGGTATTTAAGAAATTTTATTATAATCTTCTTAACTATTAGGGGTTAGCTTAAAGGATTATCTAATAATTAAACTTTCTTGATTTAGTTAAGATATAAATAATAAGGTTGATACCCTGATATTACTAGTTAGTATCATAGTTAAAAGAGCTATATTCTATAGAGATAAAGATATTAAAATTAGAAAAGCTTTAGAGCTACTAATAAGAGTTTTGCCCTTTTCCTGTAAAGTAATAGATAAAGTTAACTAAGATTAAGATCAAGTCCTTCTTAATAGCTTGATTAGCTTAGCTTATCAGTATTAGATAATAGGTTTTTACTAATCTAATCTAGAAAATCTAATAAGCTGGTGATTTCTAGTAAATTAGCAAGGTTAATAAATTCTATATAGATATGATTTAGTAAAGATTATAAGATCTGATTAGGCAGGTAGGCTAGGTTTTTAGTAGATTTTAGTAGTAACTAATATATAACTAGATGCTTGATCAGGTAAATAACAGGGCCTTTAATATTTAAGATATCTAGTAAGGGTAATATTATTTAAAATAAAGCTAACTAACATACTAGTTCAGCTATTTACTTATAAAATCTTACTAATATTAAAGCTATGATAATAGATAGTCAGGATTTCTATATAATAATAGTTATATATTAGTATTGCTTGGCTGGTTGCTCCAAGCTAAACTATACTAGTGTTAGGTAATCAGATCTGCCTGATTACTAGTTAGTTAATAGTAATACCAGGATCAAGATCTCTAATCCTATGCAGTTTATATAGCCTGATTAAGAAAATAAAATAACTCTTCTAGATGAACCAGACATGCTACCAACTATAAAATAAGATTTGATAATTATTGTTGTTGTTTTGCCCACCAGGAACTAGAGATCATTACCCTGCTTGAAAGCGGCCATATTATGCAGAATTAGGCAACAACAGAACAGAAGAAAGACAAGACAGGCAGTCGCAGGCCATCATAACTGTAATATATTGTACAGGATCATAATATGTATAATAATAACTCATAATTATTTATATATTTTTTATAATACTGGTACTCTTAAAGTTAACTATAAAATAAATTCTAGAACATTAAAAACTACTACTAATTAAGCACTAGAAGTTTTATTTTCTCAAATAAAACTATAAGTATAATCCTTTTTTGCTCAGCTAAATTTTAATATAAGTAATTTTTTTGGAGTTATAATAATAATTTAAATAGCTTTAGTATAAAAAGTTAAGCAGGTTATATAGCTTGCTTGTAGATTATATTATATTTAAATATTTATAGAAAAAATTAGCAAGCTATTATTTCTAGTTTATTTTTTAGGGAAAAATTATTATATCTAAATATAAAGGGCTCCTTTATATCTTTAAAGTTATGGTTTCTATATTAAATTAGGTTTTAATTATAAAACTTTACTATACTATCTAGAATATAAATCTAAGTTGTTATGTTCCTATCTTAAGATCTTATTAAATAGAAAAATATTATTAGCTAACCAAGATTAAGGTTTGATACTTAGCTTAGATATTAAAATATATTATTTAATATAGGTATTAAATTATCTTGTATTAATTCATACTAATTATATTTTAAAAGAAAATTATTAATTATATATTCTTTAATATAGTATTTTTAGGAAAGCTAAGTCTTTTATAATATATTTAATATTCTTAGGTTTAGGTTTTTTTTTTATCTAGAAAAAGAATATTATTATTAATATCTTATATTTATCAATAAGTTTACTAAACTGTCAGATAAGGCCAAAAGAGTCCTTCTTAGGAGTCGGGCTCAACACGTCCTAAGGATATTCTGAGATCAGACAAGGAAGGTAGGATGAAATGCAGTAACTTGACAATGTAGGCTATCTTGGTTGTTCCGAAAATAAGACACGAAGTACAATTTACGTGGTAAATGAGCGTCCTTGAATATCTTGCTCCATCATATCCCCAATATGCCGGTATCATACTCCCATTATGTCCCGATCATACTTCCATATGCTGTGACGAGCTACGCCCGAAGTCTTGATTCGAGCATTGCCCGAATTGCGACGAGCCGGATAAGCCGGACATACTGGACATGATCAACATGATCA
>NW_027396197.1:0-29984 GCF_047715535.1 Aspergillus foveolatus | reverse complement strand
GGCGGGTTGCTTATTTACTGATCCGCTCCAAAAACCCGCCGGGCGGATCAGGGTATGCTCAAAACCCGACCCAACCCGTGGTTTAACAAGTCTACTTCTGCCCTTTCCCCTTTGAGCGTATGCACAATAATATGGGATATGGCAACATTAAAGGCCTGATAGTGGCTGGAAATAACTAAATTGACAAACAGAATTTCCTATACCTATACCCTACAGCACGTGTACAAGTCTTTACTACAAGTAATATTTGCAGCAGCTTTGCAGGAGCTGGTCCTAAACCACTTGATCAAGACTGGGCTCTTGAAAAAAATTACTTTCCAATTTGTATGCCAATACCACCACTTCTTGTTGAAGGTTTAATATCATCTGCTTTTCAAATACCACAGAATCCTTGTTAACTTGACCATAAGGTCTGCAGCATGCAAAGGAGTATCTAAAAAAGAACCCTCTCTAGCAGTCCAGTATCTTATATCCAAAATCTTGAAAAGTGTGTACAGATGGCCATGAAGACAAACCTTCTTCTTTGACAAGAAATCAAGGTCCTAAGGGCAGAAAATGAGCAAAATTAAAGAAAAGGACAAGAAGGTATGGTGTTCTAGGTAATAATACCCTTTTATCTGTACAGGAGCGTCTGGATCAGGTTTAACAGCTAGATATGGAGGTTGAGGGGCAGGTTCAGGAACTGGTATATATGCCTTCTAAGCGCGCTTTACCACGCTGCAGTGGCTGCAGGACTATAGGACATACTATTAGAGGTTGCCCTAATAAGTAGCTTAATAGATAGTAAGATGTCTATTCAAAATCAACTGTATTAGTGGCTAAAAAACTGCAAAAAAATGGCTGGACTGGAGAAAAGTGGCCGTTCGGCCGTGGATTACGTTAGTGTTAAATCTGCTCCCCACCTAACATCAATGAGAAAGCAATCTAATCCTCCCCAACGATTTCGCCATAGGGCCATGATAAGGAGATCCTGCTATGTATGTACGTACCGACAGTGCTTGGAAAGGGTCTAGCTTGTTCTTGCCTCTGCTAGGATATCCACTCGATCCGACATCTCATCCCAGCGTTCGAACGTGATGGGTATCGGGCATTTCGTCTTCCTCTGTCCGAGAAGATCTATACTCCTGATATGTGACATAATTGCCCTGCCAAATTCTAACCACTCGAGCGACTTCAAAGGAATAATCGAGCTCAGCCGGACATGAGTGGCTGAGTGAATGTATGCAAGGTGATACAGTACTGTATACAGTCCGCCACCAACTACATGATACTGCGTTGCTACAAAGAGTCCATGAGCTTAGCGGCTTGAGTTTGCTGCAATATGACGACGAAGCTACTCATTCCGAGCCAACATTCTGTCTTCGGTGAGGGACCTGGATCTTTTGAACTGAAACCTCCTTAGCTTTAACCAAACCCGGGGCTTTAGCAAGAACTAGACGGTGAGTTTGGCCTTGGGCCTGTAGACTTGAGTGGGACTGAGAGTGCACGCGTCACTCCTTGCGTAATTCTTCTAATTGGACAACAGTGTATGTGATTGAACCAGGATTACTACTGTACCTGGCAGATTGTGGTCGGACTGCTCTACTTGCGATGATGTCCATTGTACTGCTTATTTCATACATTCGAATAACGTAGTGTCACATAGGGAGCCGGTATCATCATTTCGCTTCCACTAAGAACGTAACTAAAAACATACTATTGTAATCGAAATCACAAAGCAAAATCAAGAAGGAGGGACACAATCCCATTCGCGAAGAACAACCCTATACGACCCTAACAACTCTCCAGAAAATCCAAATACCTCTTCATCAGGGTAGCATTTAAAACTGGAAACCGGACCCTAGCTGCGTCGCTATCACGACAAGAAGTCACAGCCACCGCCCTCTCGGTATTCGTAGTATCGTACGTGGGCATATCCTCATAAAGTTGCCACCTCGTCATCCCGCCACGCACCTTCTCCGCTAGCATTGGTAGTAGTGGCTGTAAACTGGCAGTGCTACCAGATTCAGATGGCGAAGAAGAAGAAGAAGATGATGATGATGATGATGAAGGCGACGGAGAGAGAAGCTCGATCCAATGTTCATAAGGAACCTGATGTAGAGTTTTTCCCAACGATTGCCCAAGCAATTTCATTGTCGTCTCCATATCCGGTGACTCATCTCTAGATGGCGGGACGAGGTGGAAGGCATGACCCAGCGAAAAGACGGAGGAAGAAATATGCATCATAGTCGAGACGACGTAGTCAACTGGGACAAACTCCTTCCTCTGATTAGGGAGAGTAGGATAGCAGCCTAGCTCCGTGCACGCGCGAATCATCCGGCTGAAGAAGTCGTCCGGGTTACAGGCGCCTGTTACGGAGTGGCCTGTTATGAAGCCGGGGCGGTACACGGCGATCGGGAAGCGGCGCTCGCGAAGCCGGCTGAGGAGCTCCTCAGCGACCCATTGACTTTGTGCGTAGCCGTGATCATAGGGGATGGCGTCGAGATGGGGGATGAGAGGCCCATCTTCGAGGACGAGCTTCGTGCTGGTTATGCTACCTGTGGGTCCGAAGCAGGAGACGCTAGAGCAGTAGTGTAAACCTTTGACTCGGCCTGTGACGGCCAATCGAGCGACGTTGAGTGTGCCTTGGACGTTTGCCGGTTTGTGCCAGGTATATGGCTGGGTGTAGTTAACAAGGGCGCCGAGGTGGAAAATAACGCTGGACCAGTTTGCCACTTCGCGGTACCGCGCTTCCCCGAGTCCGAGCCAGGTGTCTTCGAGTTTGCCGCAGAAAACCAGGAGCTTGTGCTGATACTCTTCCTGCCAGAGGCCATATCTGGCTAGCGACCGGCGAAGTCGTTCGAAGCCAGTGGCAGTGTCGGAGGCTCGGACAAGGCAGCCAACTTGATAGACGTAGGGCATCTTGAGCATTTCGGCCAGAAGGAAAGTACCCACAAAGCCAGTGGCACCTGTGAGAAAGACCCTGCCCTCTGTATCACGACGCCAATCTACCACAGGAGATGTGGGGGGCACTAGTCCGTCTCCAATCATCGTATCTGCAAGCCACATGTCACGTTGGTTTCGGACAGTCTCTAGTTCTTTGCCCTGGTTGGAGTCTATAAGCGCGGAAAGTTGCCCGAGGGTTGAGTTGTCATAAAGGGCTAACAGCGAGACCTTGGTGTGAAACATTTGTTTGATCAGACTGATCAGGAGAGATGCCTGCAACGAAGATCCACCAAGTTGGAAAAAGTTGTCCTCATCTGACAAGTCCTGGTTGTACATGCCGAGAATGTTTACCCACAACGATGCAAGTTGCTCTCTGGTATTGGTGTGAGCCTTGACGCATGGGGTCGTCTTCTGCACGAGATGCCGTTGGTAATACAACTTTTTGAGTTGCATGCGGTCGACCTTGGCATGGCTATTGAGGGGGATGTGACCGACCAGCTGAAGATGAGGAACCATGTAATGCGGCAGCGCGGCCTTTAGGGCAACGATTGCATCCGTAGCTACGGACGGCGTATACCCAGCCGCCAGAGCCGCGAAGGCTACCAGAGCTGTCTCGACGCCCTCGGTCTGCGACTCCACCCCCATGGCAACAGTTTCAGTAAAGTAGCCGGTCTGCATCAAAACGCTTTCAATAGCGCCGAGCTCGACGCGGTACCCGCGGATCTTGACTTGATGGTCTCGACGGCCAATGAAATCATGTTGCCCGTCTGCTCGGCGCTTGACGATATCCCCAGTACGATACATTCGGTAAGGCTGGCCGCTGCCATCAACTAGTCCGGTGACTTCGACAAACACAGCCGCATTTTTCTCCGTGTCATTCACGTACCCAGGCGAGACACCAGGGCCGCCAATGAGAAGTTCGCCCTCCTCGCCGTCGTTAACCAGGTTTTTATATTCGTCACAGACGACGGCAATGTTACTTCCAATAGCATGTCCAATGCTGACTGTTCCATCCACCAAGTCCTGTGGCGCTATCTCCCGTGCAACGCAGTAAGCGCAGCATTCTGTCGGCCCATATGCGTTGACCATGTGCTGAGGTGGACCGGCCTGAAAGATCTTCTTCATCGCTTCGATATTGACTGCCTCACCACCCATGAGGATGACCCGCATTGTCTTGAAGGTACCAGGGTTTGTGGTAGCAGTCAGGTTGACCAGAGGAGTTGTAATAGCCATTGCTGAAATCCCGTAGCGCTTAATTGCAGCAGAGAAGGCATCAGAGTCGAGAAGCGTAGCCTTGTTCAATATCGCGATGCTGGCACCTTGAAGGAGTGGAGCCCAGATATCGAACAATGAGACATCGAAACTGGTGCTGTTCCCGTGGGCAATAACGTCTGACTTTACCACTGGATCGTGTGGGGCATGGGCAGAAAGATGTGCTATCGAGCGAGCAACGACCTGAACGGCCTTGGGCTCACTTGTCGTGCCTGATGTGTGGATGAGGTGTGTTCGGTGATTGAGACTGGTCTGGACAGGGTATGAAGTCGGCGTTGGTTCGGTATTGTCTGAGCTCAGAATATACTCAAAAGTTAATTGAGAGAAGGGGAGCCCTCGGATGCTGTTAGGACTATCTGTCAGAAGGTATCGTATCTCTAGCCTATTCAGCCGCCGCTCAATCTGCTGGTTTGGCAGCTTTGGGTCAAGAGGAACGCAAGTTCCTCCGGCGTAGATGATACCCACTTGGGCGACGACGTCCAAAATCCCATGTTCCACTAGAATACCCACGGGTTCCTCGAGGGAAACACCACCTTGGCTGAGCTCGTGTGCTACTTTCGTGGCCTGATCATTTAGTTGTGAATAGGTAATACTCGTTTCGCCGTCAATTATGGCCGTGGAATTTGGGTCTTCCAGCATTCGCTGGTGAAAGACCTGCCCGAGGCCCTCATTGCGAGAAAGGAATGCCTCGTATGTGGTCATAATGACACGGTGACCGTCACTGTTGAATATGTTGAGATTGATCAGAGAGGCTTGCAATAGAGTTAAATAACGACTTTGACAGTGATCGTGTTGTTCATACAGGAATGAGCTCCAACTCTCAGGCCGTGATATAAAATGCACACATCAGCCCCAAACCGCCGAGAAAAATGCCGTCTACGTAGCACATAAATCGTAGCTTGGATTGATCCAGATGATGAGCATTCAAACGCGCATTCCTCATTACGCACGCTGATTGGTGGCTGACCTGCTTCCCTCGCAGATGAGGTGGGTTCGAAGAGTTGCAGCTGCTCGCAGGGACTCCACTATAGGCTCGGTGACCGTCATCTGTGATAAATTTGTCAACAGTCTATAACCCTAGCACAGATCCTTGATGCTCGTGCGTTTGCCCTACTGCCGTTACCGAGCCTAGTGTTTTGCATGTTTTCAGAATCAACTCCCCCCTTCAATCGGTCTTCATCATTCTTTCTCCGGAGAATTCATTTCCCCAACAAACAATCCACGATGTCAGCTACAATCCGCCTTATCACTATCTATGGAGCTACTGGCAACCAAGGCGGAGCTGTTGCTCGCTCGCTTCTCAAGAACCCTTCTTTCCGTGTTCGTGCTCTAACGAGGAATCCTGACTCCCCAAACAGTAAGGCCCTAGCGGAGAAAGGTGCTGAAATCCGTGCTGCAAATGGACTCAACCAAGAGTCAATAACTGGAGCCTTTGAAGGCTCTTGGGGTGTCTTTGTCAATATCAATTCGGATGACAAGGTAGTCACCCCCTCAACCTATTCTCATTCCCTGAAACACCGCTCATCTAAATGTCAAGGCCTTTCGTTCTGAGGGACCAACCGAGTTTGATATCGGAAGGATCATCGTCGACGCCGCTATTCGAGCCAAAGTTCAACATTTTGTATTTAGCACCGGCCCTTCAAGCACGGAGCTAACCAAAGGCAAGGTCATCGCCAAGGCTATGGACAGTAAGTAGCCCGAACACTTATCCACGGCACTCCTACTCGTCCTTCAAGCCAGCCTGTAACCGATCAATTTATCGATAGTGAAACACGCAATCGAGCAATACGCCCGCAGTAAGAAAGAGTTCGACTCGGTCAACTTCATCTGTGCAGCGTGGTACCTGGAGAACTTCCTCGTGAAGGAAATCGCTCCAATCTTTGGTGGATTCCCATTCACTCCAGATACTGAGGGCATTCTGACTTTCCGGTGTCCTCGATGGGGCGGTAATGAAGATGTTCCCTTTGTTAGTATCGCGGAGGACTTTGGTGATATCGTCCATGGTTTATTTTTGGACCCAGTCAAGTGGAACGGGACTGTTGTCCATGGCTGTAGTGATATCCTTAGCTTCGACGAGCTTGTCGGACAGTTTCAAGAGGGTACGTGACCTTATTTTCAAGCAGCCCACACTCAGTCTATTGTACAATGAACGCAGTACTAATTGAGACTCACCACACAATAGTAACCGGGAAGCCCGCACGCTACCAGCCCACTGAGCCCTCTTGGGAAGCCTTCGATACTTTCAGCATCCCTGAGTTGGAAGTTACGAAGCTGATGTTCGGAATGACACAGTGCAGCGGTGGACGGTATTTCGGACCTGAACCCTCGGAGAAGAATACGGCCGGTATTCTTAAGCGAGCTGCTGCTGTTGCCCTTGGTTTGCCTGAGGACAAACAGGGACTTGTTTCCGCCAAGGAGTGGTTTAAGATAAACTTTTCTTCTTGTGTTCAGAGGGCGTAATTGAGTAGTGTATAGTTTAGTCTGGTTGCTTACATTTATGCGAGAGACCAGCTGATCTTGAGAATATATTTCATTTTATCTTCACCGAGAGACCGTATCCTTTTCTCTTTTTTACCTTTTAACTCGTACTGTAGACATAACTTTGCGTGGACATGTCCGTATAGTCCTATGCCGTCACGATCAAGGCTTCTACTCTCACTTATGTCCAAACGTACACTATTAGAGGTAGATGAATCGCCATACATATTTCCTTATTTTGATATTGCTGACCAAACGCCTTTTTTACCGTCAATTTCAAGTTTAGTATTATATGTTTTTCACCTGTTCGGAAGGGATCTGAGTGGCACGTAAGTTATTAGCTACAATTAGCGACCATACAGAACAGCGGTGTTGCTCTCAATTATCCTAATATTATTGAACCAACTGTCTAACCCACTACCGTTCCCAGATTCTTCTCCTCATTTCCACATAATCTGCGTAACCCCATTAAACAATGGAATCATTGTAACCTCAACCCTTTCATCCAAAATCAGATGCCCATTAAACGCATTCATTCCATTTCGCAATCTCTAAATACAGCTGCTGGATCTCCTGTGGGAAGTTCTTGATTATCTCTCGATCAACGACTAACCCCTCTAGAAGTACTGTCGAAATCCCTTTAGCATTAATTTTAAAGATAGCAAAGGTGAAATACTATCATCGACTAGCAATACTCCATCAGGAGAGGCTAGTTCATTATTAGGATGAACTGCGTATACCCTTTGTATTCCTCCTCCGCGGCATCTATGTAGATGAGGTCGAATTGGCCACGGAGGGTGGGGAGTCTGGTAATTGAACTGTTAGCACATGCTGCGGTAGGAATCGATAGGCCAAGGTGCGCAAGTAGACTTATAGATCCAAACAACGTCCCTTGAGCGTCTGGATCCTGTCATCCGCGCCATATCGGTGGAAAGCCTCCTGCGCGATCTGGAGGTACCTTTCCGAGAGATCGAGATTGATAATCTGGCACGCGGCTTTGCGTGTACCTTCATAGAATCAAGTGTGCCTATTCCGGTAAATGTTCCCAGTTCGAGAACTGTAATGGTTGTTTAGCATCAGACATCCGAGTTGACATGGGGAGTCGCGGCGAGAAGTCACCATCTGGGAGTAGGATACGTAATTCGTTTAGGTCCAAGTGCCCGCTCAAGGCTCATCAGCCAGGCACACTGGGAGGGCGATGGTGCCATGACCGATTCTTCGGAGGAGAACTTGCCAGTGAGGGTTAGTTGTTCTTGGACTGAGTGCGGGAACGGAGAGCTGTAAGAGGAGCAGTATTCCCCCACAAGGACGACTTGCTCCTTGGTGAAGTTTAACATGCAGTGGTCTCTCATTCTGGTGGTTAGTGTATGAGCTGTGTGTGAAGGATGGGATGGCAGAGAGTTTCTGACTTGCGAATGTGTTTCGACTTAGGGCCAAAGGCAGGAAACACGTGAGTTTCTTCCTACTCGGATTCTGGAGACGTGTGATGGTCAGCCGGAGTTGTTGAGAGTAGGTGCAAGTCCAGTGGAGCTGTGAGAATGGTGATGCATTCGGGCGGGCTGACCCTGGTTGTGCCAGAAATTCTGATCGCCGTGGTATCCACGTTCTTGCAGCAACAGGAACAATGTGGCCGTAACCAGCCATTGCATTGCGCAGGAACCAACATGGAATATACAGCAACGTGCGTTACTACTCTGCACAAGCATACTGCAGTATTGAGCTGTATCAACTTGATTTCTTTACTATGAATCTCTCTTTGTTTGACTAGTCAGGTTACCCGCCAATTATGCCTGCCCTGAACTCAAAGGCAAGTCACATCAACACCTTTGCTCTTAATTCAGTAGATTTACACTGACTAGGATCATACATATATCACGCAACATCCACAGCCTATCCATTTCCATACGGTGTTCCAGGGAAGTCTGTGCAACATTGTTAGGAATCTGTGAAACGCATCCACGCTTCTGAAACCACTCTGAACTCTGCTGCAGTCAACAGTAGGTTCGGCGCCTTTTTACCTGTTGCTCTAACTTGGAATTGTGCACCTCCAAACTAGCCGTGAGCTTAACAGTGTCCCTGTTCCATGTCCGTGGCCAAATCCGCAAAAAGCAAGCAAGATCACTCGCACACTAGTGCCATTGGTAGTTCACAGGAAAGCCTCCACCAATAATTTCACCATTGTTGCAGTTCCCATCCGAGTATATGCAAGCCGGCTGGATTAAAAACATTATAAGCCGTTTGTCTGCACGGTTCCACACCGAGTAAGAGGTGTCGCTGCATTTTCCAAGGTTGTACGGCATACTGGCCTATCCTCATCGTTGAATGCTGCACAATGACTGCTTCCACGACTAGTGGCGGTGCCCTGTTTGCGCGGTTGCACTTGATTATGCGGTACCACTGCAGCTTATTAAGGTTCTACTGCATACAGCCCTGCTTTTGCCATTGTATTGGCGGACTTGGTATGTACCTTACGCCGCGACAGAGAATGAAAAAAAAAAAAAAAAAAAAAAAAAAAAAAAAATGAAAAATGAAAATGGAAATGAAAATGAAATTGAAAATGAAAATAAACACAAATAAATGAAAGAAAATGCGGGGGTGCGGGCAAGATTCAGGCAAGATTCAGGCATTGCTCTGAGCAAACCAGCCACAAACTGGGCAGAGATACTCCGTCGCCTGGCTGTTGCCCTGCTCCGGAAAGCCCCCCCGCCCCTCCAACATCAGGTCTTTTCCGCGTCTTCGATTCACACGACAACCTCGTGCTGATGGCTTTGACTTACTATTTATCGGTCTCCTTCGTAGGCTCTGGCCTAGTTACGTTGAGCCTTTACGCCTATTTTTGCTGTCTCAAACAACTCACCCTGCGGTCTGAATCATCAACCGATGTCCTCATTGTCGGCGCTGTATGTTCTTTCTCGAAGGACATGATGGCTGCAACTAATACAACCAAACAGGGGCCGGCCGGGTAATCAACCCTCACACACCTGAGGAAGAACATACACTAAAAAGATTTTGGTCGCAGACTCACAACAGCGCTATGGCTCGCGCATACGGGAGTCCAATTCTGAATTATCGACAAGCGGCCGAATATCCCGCGGAGGGGCCAGGCAGACGGGTATGTAGTGTATACTGCCGCTAGTTATTAGATCGTTGTGGTAACAATAACAACCTGAGTCCTCGAACGATGGAAATCCTCGAGACACTCGAGGTAGATCACGAAGTGACGAGGCTACGGGAGCGTGCAACGGACGAGACGCTTTAGTGCCGCGATGCGCAGGGAAACCTGGCGAGAATGGAGCGTTTTCGGAATCAGCCTCCACAGGGTGTCAGGTACGTTTGTTTTCTGATCTCCGAATCATGAGGATATGACAATGAGTCTGTTGGCGTGTAGGTGGGGTCACGGAACGCTTCAACAGGGCGTCGTGGAGGAATCATGAAGAAGATAACGGAAGTTTGTGGCGTGGGGGTTGAATATGAGACTACATTTTTTGAGTTGAGTCTTGACCCAACCAAGGCCAATGATCCCGATGCCTTTCCGTGGTCTGCAATGGCGCGATATGGCACTAATGAGCCCGCGGGGCAGAAGCCGAGCAAGACTATGCTGGCGAAATACGTTGTCGGCGCAGATGGCGGACGGTGATTTGTTCGACAAACCATGGGGATTGAGATGCAAGGGACAAAAGGAGAGGCAGTCTGGGGTGTGATGGATATTATGGGACTTCCCGACTTTCCAGAGTGAGTGTCCCATCGACATCATGGGCTACACTGCTGATATGAAGGAAGATTCGGCGCAACGTCAATCATTCGAAATGATATCGACGGCGCAGTTGACTTTGTCCGTCGAGAGGAAGGTATGACGCGTATGTATGTGAAGTTGAACAAGTCTGCAGCTAGTTGGAAGCCATTAGATAGAGATGCAATCATCCCTGAAAGTATAATTACTAAATGCGAATGAATTATTCGCCCGTATAAGGTTCGTCCCCTACACTCAAAGTGTGCTCTCGAAAATGATCTTAATGACTTTGGTTGCTGCTTTCATAGCTTGACATTAAGGAATACGTATGGTAAGTCCCAATCCACATGTTTCTCCTGTGTACGCGACTAATATGGATCCAGGTGGTCAGCATTTACTGTTGCTCAGCGCATCAGCAATTCGATGGCCTTCCACGGTCGCGGGTTTCTAGTTGGCGACGCGGTCCACACACATTCCCCCCTGTGCGGCGCAGGCATGAATACGGTTGTGCAGTATGCAGTTTTCCTGAATGCAATGTATCAACCACTGACTGGCTACACAGAGACGCGTACAATTTCGGGTGGAAGCTCGCCGGCGTACTTAAACGCCAGCTAAACCCAGAGACATTACAAACCTATGGGGCTGAACGACGAGGAGTCGCAGAGGCATTGCTTGACGCCGACAAAACAATCTTGGCTCTGTTCCATGCCCCTCTGGGCCCAGAGGCGGAGGCATTATTAGTCAAAGCGGACGACATTCAGGTCTACCTTTCAGGCCGGGGAATACAATACCGCGAGTCATTACTAACTCATGGCTCAGCAGAAAGGCTGAGAAGCCTTGCGGTGCTACTTGGCCACTGCATCCCAGATATGACAGTGCAGAGCTATACGACAGGTAGAGCTAGCAACTTGGATAATTGGATCATGGCTGATGGACGATGGGCCGCTATTTTCTGGGCCGGCGATCTCTCGTGCGCTTCGAGAGTGGAGGACATCCACAATTGCTGCAAGCAAGTCGAGGCTATAAGAGCAAAGACATCTTCAAGGGCGGGGCATAAGTTGGATGCTTTCTTGATTCACTTCAATGAACGGCCAAGCGTAGAGTTGGCCGCCCTTCTAGGCTTGTTCGTCCAGATAACTATGTTGGTTAAGTTGGTGGTTTGGATGATATGGTCGGTCTAGGACTACATTTTAGCACGATATTTCTCTAGCCATGAAAATACTACATAAACTAATATATCAAAGCTCTGAATGAAAAAATCCGAGTCGGCGAATAAGATCATTCTATTAAATTGAAAGCAATGCTCAGCTAAGGCCCACTGTGCTGGGGAAATTTGGCATGACTGCTAATCCGAATGGGCTGTCGGCATCCTATGATAATTAAGTAACTGTAGGCAAAAATAAAGACGAGACCCCCGCAGGATACTGAAAATCACATTCCCTCCTCAGTTACTTCTGCACACTGAGCAAATCAGGAATATGAAGTTTTCCTGGCTGCTATGGTTTTTTGGCCTATGGGTTCAGGAAGGAACTCACCAAGGTGAGCCTGAAGGTACAAGACGAGATCCGAAAATGGCACCATCGATGCACTCCTGACGTCCGATCAGTTAGAGGAGAATGGTAAGAGAGCTACTATACGTCGAGAAAAAAGGTCTCGACTGATTTCTTAAGGGGCATGCTTTCGGAATCTGAGAGACTTGATTACATTGATGCTCTTCACTGTCTGCAGAGCAAGCCTCCAATTCTCCCCCGGGATCAGTATCCCGGTGTCCGCCATCGTATGGACGATTTCTCTGCGTCAGACTGTCTAGCTAAATGTACGGTTTTCGTAGTCTGACCGCCTGCACAGGACGCACGTCAATTACACTCTGAATATCACCCCAGCGGCATCTCTTTGGGTGGCATCGCCACTTCGTCTTGTGGGAAAAGGCCCTCCAAGGGGAGTGTGTGTATCGAGGCCACCAGCCGTAAACACCCCCATTCATTTTTCACTACAAACATAGCGACTAACTCCAAAAGTTACTGGGACTGGGCCCTCTCCGCCGACAACATCTCAGCGAGCCCCATCTTCGATGGCTCCCCCACCTCTCTCTCCGGCGACGGTGACCCCATCCCCCAAGACCCCTTCTTCAAACTCGTCCCAACGAACATCACCCATCCCCAATGGTTCCGGCGGCGGCTGCGTCACAAACGGTCCATTCGCGAACATGATGCTCAACCTGCCTGACCTAACTTTCGCCGGCGACGCCGAATTCTTGGCCAACACATTCAACTACTACCCACACTGCTTCACCCCAAACCTCAACTCGTATACGGCCCAGCTATTCACCAGCCAGCGCGATGTTGATCGTCTTCTCAAATCGCACTCAATTACAGAATTACAAATTTATATCGACTTCAGCGACTGGCCGGAACTCGGAAAGGCTGGGATCATGGGTCCGCATGCGGTGGCGCACATGCAGCTCGGTCGGACGATGGATGATTTTTGGACGGCGCCGCAGGATCTTAGTTTCTTCCTGCACCGTGCGCAGGTGGATCGGGTCTGGACGCTTTGGCAGAGTAAAGATCCTAAAAGGAGTGGGCCTTGAATGGCACAGACTCAATCCATAATGCGCCGAGAACCCCTGAGGTTACCTTGGATACGGAGTTGCACTTTGGATGGCTGGATCCGAGTCGCACATTGAAAGAGATGATGAGTACGGAAGATTATCATCTTTGCTATAAGTATGGGTCGTAGAGTGGTAGGGTTGGTGGACGCAGATGGTGGAGGTGATCGGCAGTTTGTTTTGTACCTGACTCGGTACGACATTGAATGTGATTTCACATGCTCACCGACGTATTGGGAAATAGATATTATGCATTACTGGAATTCAATCAGTCTGTCTGCGTTTTGTTACTGCAATGAGGTAGACCCACGTAAGATCTACGCAGGTGCCCAAGTTTTGCCCGAGGCGACGGTCCCTCATGCATACGACGACTAGACTTGTTAAACCACATGGCTTCGTCGGCATTAAGTCACGCAGCAAAGTCTTGTCGGAAGATCTTTTGTAGGGCATTCTATGGGGTCCGAACATCAATGCCGAATAGCAATCTGTGTGGTGTGGCTTGGTTAGTCCGAGATGGAGTAGAATTAACAATGTTGATGATGGCAGGGAGCGCCGCGAGCCAAGGAATCCCTTGTGTGATAATATGCCAAAGTATAACTTAATATGCTGGATCATCCTTTCTGATGCTCCGTCGGTCTGGGGGTGTGAGGCTGTAGCATAATACCACTTGGCACCCAGCTTGGACACCATACCACGCCAAAATTCCGAGAGGATTTTTGAGTCTTGATCTGAAATAAAATAGCAAGGAACACCCCAATCGCACATGGGCATGTAATCAACAGAGGCAAGCCCCTAATTATATGCTGTCCATGTTGATTGTCCAGGCACAAGACCTAATTATTTGGTGAACTTGTTGATGATAACTAGTAGGGTGTCCAAGATATTCCGCATCCTCTACAATGCTGTCTGCTACTGCTGCCTTACCTTTAGAAGTATATTAGCATCTGGGCAATTGGACAGCAAAGTCCACGGTAATGATATTAAATGGAACAGGTGCTGGAACAATGGGTTGCATAGCTCTATAGGGCTTGTGGTGTTTAACAATATTCTCCAGGCATGTAGGGCAGCAAGCAATGTAATCTCTTAATAATTTCTGTCCTTTGTAGAAGATAACTCTGTTAAGCGCTTGCTGACAGGCTTCCAGCCCCTGGTGGCCTTGTTTATTGTGGATTATTTGAAACAGTTCCCCTGACATGGAGCGAGGAAGGCAAAGCCATGGTGTGCTGTTTAATACTGGCTGTCACAGGCTATAGCCTGGATCTTAGTTGTCGGCCATGCCCTCAACCTGGTTCTAAATAAGGTTTCTGCAACATTGGTATACAACCTCGGAAGTGCAGCGCGCAGCTTTGGTAAAGAGATCTGCCGGCATACAGATCCGAAAAGTCTTGACGTACGACCGGAAAAGGTTGATAAAAGGGAGGAGGATGATATTTGCGCTTCTATCTTTTGTTTCCTTCTCTAAGCTTGTGATACTCGTTTATACAGGACAGCCAGTTGAAAATAATACTGCCAACGCCCGTTACACTGGCCTCCTGTTAACCTTTTGCCGCCTTATATATAGAAGTCTGTTATTTAGCAAATATGGCAAGGCATTTGTTTTATTGTTCTCTAGCATGTAAATGATAGACAAGGTTTATGAGTCTTTATTATATTTGTGTCTGACTTGCTTTTTAAAATCTTCAGACAGGTAAAGAGAAGATTTGACATCTTCAGCTCAAGATTTGCTGGACGGGCTGGCAATTGCAGCAAGGCCGTCGAGGTCTAGGTATTAATATTTAGATATTTTGTTCCTGGTTAGTCAGGAGAGGGCATCTGGCATAATGTTTGTTCTTCCAGGCTTATTATAGACTGGAAGGCGAAACTGCTGTATATATTAACTCGCATGGATGAATTAGAGGTTGAGATTTTTTAGTATAACTGAATTAAGGGATGTCTGCTTTAAAATACTAACTATAGAAGCATGGTTAGTATAGACAACAACCTTGCTGGCTGACTCTGTAAAATGTCGGATCTTCTGCAGGGTCTAAACTAGGCAAGAGACTTTAAGGTCAGTGGGCCAATTAGAGATCTCTGCCTTGGTAATAGTTTGTGATAGAAATAGAATGGGTTGTACTTGGTTTGAGGAGGGGCCTGTAATACATCCTCATGATTGTATACTGGGTCAAGGTGATATACCATGACTCCGTGCCTGTTCTTGGACGCGTCAAGGTTAATATATAATACAACCTTTGGATCAAAGTAAGCAAGGTTGCAGTTTGCAGAATTTGTTCTGGATATCTTTAAAAGATTGGAGTTTTTTGGCAGAAGGATTAGATCAGCATCTATCTTTCCTCGGGCAGATTGACTACACCAATATTAGATCTGTCAGGGAGTGCCCAAATGTCATAGCATTTAACAAGGCGCTGGTCTGTAGTGAGTTCTCAGGAGTCTGATAATATATTATAACACCATTTGGCAAGATGCTGGCATTTTAGGACAACACTTCCTTTTTATTAAGCAAATTAGATAGTTCTAAACTGGAGCCTCTCTTCTTTGTTTTCTTTTCAATCACCGCCTGTGACGAGCTACGCCCGAAGTCTTGATTCGAGCATTGCCCGAATTACGACGAGCCGGATAAGCCGGACATGCTGGGCATGCTGGGCATGATCAACATGATCAACAACATGATTAACAGGATTAACAAGATCAACGTGATCAACATGATAACGTGACCAACGTGACCAATATGCTCGATACTGATCAACACGCTCGGAGTTCAATGGTCCGAGCTTGCTACCAAGCTTGCCATTCAGGCAAAGCATATAAGAAGCTCGACGGTTACTGTTTATTAGTTCTTTAGCGAATTCCTTCTCTAGTCCAATGCTACTTGTTAGTATCAACGACTCTATATGGCTTGGCTCTGAACGCAGGAATCGAACCCTACTCGGAATGACTCGCCGTCAAACAATTACGTGTAACTCAAAGGGCCATCATATAACTATCGCATTATTTCTCCACTGACCGTTGACTAACATCACTCCCCCTCTGGTAGTTTTAATGTATATTCCCCATTTGTTACGGATCCTCTTGGGATTCGATATCAAGGGGCTAGGCAAACAATCATGGAAGCTCCGGATACAGTCGAGATCTAGGGATCCTTCTCCGGGAGACGCTATGTTGGCGGAACCATCAGGATCAGCCACCGTTTCCAGACAAGGCTTTTGTCATGATATTGCTACTAGGTTACATGCGTACAGCTCCATAGACGTATTTAGGACCAAATGAGATTCCCTGGATTGGGGGATCCTCAAGGCTCAGTTTTGATTACGCTGGCTATTCGTTCTTCTATCATTAATTCTACGTGGTATTGGAATCCTTACCTGGTTAACGGCTGATCTATCCTGACAAAGTAGATCTCTAACACCATTAAAGTGAAATTTTACTAACCAACAAGCAAGCAGCCGCTATTGAGGGGAAATCTATCCCATCCTCATTGAGTAGCCAGGTCTTAATATGCTGTCTGGTTATGGTCATTTACTGCCATGATAGCTTTGCCCAGGAGCTTCGTGGGAACGCCAAGCTGTTAATAGTTAACCCACTCTCTCAATGCATGTGCAAAGTCCTTGATAACGACTTCTCCAGCGCACTTTCCGTACTGCCTCTGGCATCCTGATGTCCCCCAAGGAGAGACCCTCAGACAGCTCCTAATTCAATACCCGGGCAGTACTCTCTTGCCTTACCAGATCTTGCGGGGCATGTGCCGTGGGGGGGTTATACCAACCTATATCAGTGCATTAAGCATGGACAAGGATTACATCCAGAGAGCGACATCCTTCTCTTAGTTTAGATTCTTAAACACGTGGTCGTAAAGATGCAGGGATACTAAAGATATGCCTGAAGAATACGACCACAGTAGAAAGAACCAGGAAAAACTAATAAGATGACCTGCATAGCAACGAACTAGTTGATACTGACAACTTTGGTTGGTTCTAAGAACATTGGCAAGTGTAACAGTCAAGACAGGCAATTCCTGACTCTTCCATCAGCAACAGCACCTGTACAGATCTGCACCCTTTCAAATCTTGCCCAGGACAAAACCCAAATACTAATTAAACCATCCTATCAACAACGACGGTGCTAAAGCTCGTACCTGTATAGGTAGTAGTAGTATCCGTGCCTCGCAACCATCTTCTACATCTATCCAATCTATCGATAGCAACTCGCCTGATGCGTCTGCGGAACCGAAGGGCAACCCACAGTCCACCCACGAGGAAAGCTGCAATAGGGATAGCGACGGCCCAGAACAGACCTTGAGTGAAACTGCCCCCGCGGATGGCGACACTGTTCATACCAAGGTAAGAGGTTACGAAGGAAAGCGGGAGGAAAATGACCGTGACAATGGTAAATAATGTGATGGCTTTTCTGTTGGATTCTTTGCGGACCTCGAGCATATACCGGAGCTGAAAGAGAAGGGAGGACTGGGTTAGTAACTCTTGACTGGGATTGGTGATGGCTTGTGGCAAACGTACTGCTACAGCGGCTCGTTCTGCCATGCTTTCAAGCTGGGAAAGGTCATGTTGCGTCTGCTTGAGATGCTGTCGGCTGCGAGATATAGCAGATTCGCTGAGCTTTGTAGGAAGATCCTCTGAGCTGGACAGGACCTCGAGAGTATCGTCGAGGAGATTCAGTTGCTGGTCAAGGATGAGATGAAGGATCTGGATCTCCTCCATAAGTTGCTGCAACGCATCGAAAAGATCGGAGCTCGGATTTCGGCGAGCGTGGAACTCCTGGCATTGAAAATTAATAAACAAAGGAATTCTATAAGGGGGAAGCCACAGTAAAGCGGAGGCACTTACCAGTTGTGAAATATGGCTCTTATACATTTCAAGCAGATCAAATCCGTCCATAGTCTTATATTGCCAATGGAGGTCTGCTCTGGGTAGCTCCGCAAGTCTTTTTAAAACCAAGGCAATAATGTCCTCAGCGTGTACTCTAGTAAACACCTCGGCTTTATTATATTCCCCTGTACGGGCCATGCTGATAAGTTCATATTTGCCCCGAGTCAAATGTCCGTAGCACTGTTCAGTCCATACTTGTAGAGTGTGCCAGGTCTGGGCCTCTTCTCCCACCGGCTGGCTGCAAATACAGACTAGAAATACGAGAAGTGGGAACCCATGCACTAAAGAAGGAGGAAGTATGGGTGCTGCAGGCCGGTCATTGGAATTATGAGCGACACCCGCATGGATCCGATCGACTATCTTGACAAAGCAAGAAAGAATGCTCTCGATATTATCCAGGTAGGTGTTTGTATACTTGGAGCCTTGCAGCCTGATAAGATTGCGAGCGAAATATTCAGCAAATATGCAGGAGGACTCACGCTACCGCGCACAATATCACAGATTGCGCCAAAGAATTTCCCAATGAGCCAGGATTCATCCAGCTTCTGGTAGTGTAACGGGATGAAACAGTCGAGTAGGTGCATTGCAGCCTGTATGACTCTTTCCTTTCGTGCCCAGACCTGCCTTTCTAGCAAGTCACTGTCCGAGTCTTCACCCAGATGGAACAACCTCACTCTCATCCGCTCCATCTCCACCTGCACTTTCATGTAAGTGCTGTTAGAGACTCTATTCATCACTGCACTCTCGTCGGGCTGGAACCTGAGAATATATAAGGCTTCCTTGTCACAGCCTTCCAGTAGCGTACCGACGCCAGAGTCGCCCCAATCATTGGGCTCCCGTTTTTCGAAGCGTTCATTAGTCGAATCGCCAAGAAAGTCATGGTTAATTTTAGACTCAATTTTCGACTCAAAAAGAGGACACATCCCGGAAATGCTTGCTGAGTCGGGCAACGCCGGGGCAGCAGCGAAGGCTGCTTGATCAGACGGTAGCGTTGAGCATGGTGTGGTCGCAGACGAGGTTGTAGGCGAAGACGACGATAAAGGATCTAATGTGGTGGAAGGAATGGGGGATGATGACCGTGGCTCAACCAAAGTCTCCTAAGTGGGAAGATAAGCGTCTTGAGGATGAAACTGCTGATGCAAATTGGGCGGGCTTGTACCTTTGTTTTCCAAGCATCGCATCATTCGGGACTTGATACAGGAAAGGATTCATTACCCCCAGAGGGTCTTTCCTGTCCAGGTGCTTGTCATCGTCCTCCTCGGATTCTAAATAATCAAAAACATTGATTGCGTCATCCGCCCTGGATGTGACACTGTCTGGCGATGATCCAGCGCTGCTGGACTGGCGGTCTTTGTTTGACATAGAATCAGCATCATTGTCGCCAGCGCCTCCGCCTTTCTCTCCAACGCCATCACCGAAGAGCGAAACAGTATCTTCGTCCGCTGGATTTAAACGCGAGAACGATTGCTCTGCTTTGGCCGACTGGGACAAATTATCCTCTAGTTCATTCTGTACATCCCCGTTCTTTAGTCGAATTGTGACTGAAATCCCAGGATAGACTTCGTCGTTCCAGTCAACGGGAGCAATGGGTCCGTCTGGGCCATCAAGAACATAATTGCCTGCGATGAAGGCTTGTCTGCGCTCAGAAGTATTTTGATTGCAGCCTGATGCCAATTACTGGGTACATACTCTAGAAGTCAATTTTTTCCCTCCGTTAGCGGAAGCTGTACCATGTCCATCTATCATGTAGGGTACAGTACCGTCCAACTCTGACCAATTCTCCATGGAATTTGCAGGCGAGTGCCCGAGAGATCTGTTAGCCAGATTGGTTGTGCATTCCGCTGCTCTGTATCGCCACGGAATGTCAGAAGCTTTCTTTTATCGTTTCTATAGCGCCTATGCTGGGTATCGCGCCCTGTATTCGTTGGCCGCACCACCAGGGCCTGAGTAGCATTCGAGGAGTGACGGCCAGGTATATCAATATATGGCTTTGCGTACCATGTGCTGTCGCCGAACGGTGGAAAGGGTTTCGTGTTGTATAGGTAGTACGGGTGGTGGTCAGAGTACTCGCTGGGCTGTTTTGGCAGGAAGAAACGGGGATTAGCATGGCTCTTTGAAGCAATAACCAATTGGTTCTCAATAGCGGGTTCAGGGTTCCGCGTCCCAGACGCCACTAAAGAAATGTTTTGCGGCTCTGGTGATGATGCCCTTTGCACGAGTCGAATGGTAATATCACCGGGCTCAGTCTTGTTAACGATATCTGCCCAGTTAGTTTCCGACACGGGTTCATTGCCAACCAATAATTGGACTTTATTCCTCCAGGAATCATTGACGAACAGTGTTATCAAGGGTTGTCCTGGATCTAGGACGCCGAGGAATGTCTTGAGGAATTCAAACCACGTTTTGCATTGGTTTAGGGAGAAGCAGTACTGCTTTCCCTGCAAGCCATGTATACAAATCTTCCTCTGCTCACGGAACGAGGGTGGCGGGCTGGCCTTTTCCAAGTGGATATACTTCCCTCGCACCGCGTTAATGTCCACGGGGCCAGTACTGATGATCAAATCTTACGCACGTTAGTACCACAACACTGATGCAGATGGCGGGGCTTACCATTGTTAATTAAGAGAATCCAAACCTGCGGCACATGTAGTCCACATAGCTGGTTTCCCGTGTTGCAAGATACTTGGTCTTCGTCTCTGGACACTGTCGACACAAAACAGTAATGAAACTGCAGAAGGCTTCGAACAGGATGGACGGATTCCCGCCTCGTGCTGGGCTGAGGTCGGAAAGGCTCGAGGCTCAGATATGGGAAGGCAATGAATACAGCGTCCACACTCGGTTTTGGTTTCTTGCCATCCTCGTCGCTGTCCCCGCCAACAAACCGCCTCACCGTTGGCTCCAGGTATCTCCCATGGACAAAGGGTTTTTCATACCCCTGCTCCAGCTCTTTGAATAGCTCTGTGATTATTGGAAAGGCATTTTCGGGAACCTCCTTTAGCCGCAAGCTTTCCATCTAAACGGACTGTCAGCTAATCAAAACACGCGTCATTTGATTGGCGATGGGCAAACCATGAAGGACACCAACTCCATTGTATCGCTAGTGTGGTGCCTATTACAATGATGGTGTTAGTAAGATGCACCATGGAAAGGTCTTGATGAATCCTTCAAGATGTTTTGGTGTGACGAACATCCAGCAAGTCTCGGAGCGACGCTCTTCATCTTGCGCTGCATCGTATGTCAGAATCGCAGCATTTTCTTTCCCGAATCGTGCAACAGATACGACTCGGCTTTGAACTATATCATATCGCTCGAGCTTCATCTTGGGTCGGCCTGGGATATTGACAGGAATCTCTTTCGTCAACGTTCTCCACGGTCTAGAGATCTTCCCTGGGACGTGCTCCTCCCGGTCTGACTGCAATGTACGAAGGTTTATAAAACGATGGGCACGTCTTGCAAGGTGCATATTGACCTGGGGTGTCGCTTCATTGATCGGGTTGGGGTTTTCGCCGGCACTGGATGGAGCGCTACCGTGGGGTCGCGAACCATGCGGTGGATATGAGATTCCTGGGGGAGACCAGTAATGTGGCGATGCATAAGCACTGCGGAAGGAAGTCGAGGGTGGCGGTAGACTTTGATAAGCGTACGGCGAGGGATAGTACGAAGGGTGATATATGGTATATGGCGGCTGCACATATGGCTGCGAATGACGACCAGAAGGCGGCCAATAGCCTTGAGGTTTAGTAGATGGGGATTTCTGTTGTCGAGAGCGGTGCCGTCGTGACACTGCCTCATCGTCATATCTGCGAACAGGCGCTATCTCAGGAGGCAAAGAGGTTGTTGAGTCTTCGTTAGTTCGGTGATTATAAGGGTATCTGGTAGCCACACGGGCTCCCGTTGGGGACGACGTGTGCAAGGATCGTACCCGCTCAATCTCATCGAATAAGGCATCCGCACTGCGGTTAACCCACGGAGGGTCGTTAAATGGAAATAAATCTTCAAGAGGAGATATTCTCCCGTGGCGTCGGCTTAGCTGTTCCTCGGATGAAACACTTGAGTGCGTTCTTGTTCGTAGGGGAGTTCGGGGCTCGGTCCAATCATAAAGGCTGTCAAACAATGGTGATTGATGACTGACATCCACTGGGGCATTTTGGTAACCGTCATATGCCCGTTCAATGCTTGGTTGGTGTAAGGATGTCGCGACCTGGCGTGTATCTGGAAGGATGGCCTCCGCGTCCTCGTCGTATTCCTCGATGAAAGCCGGATGGGGAACACTGCGAGCAGACGACATCTCTCCAGAAGCAAAGCAGGCCAAAGACCCTGAATATTCAACTTAAGGTGAGAATCCACAGCAGGATTTGATGAATAGATGAGAAAAGCGCTGCGAGGCTCGGGTTGAGGGGAACCGTAACAGGGCGCCCGGCAGTGCTCACCTGCATGCACAGCCACTCTGGCGTAGATAGCCTTGATAATCCCTTCAGAGATGATATTGAGACGCAGATCTTAATGTTACCAAAGCTTGTCATCGTTAGATCACCGGCGCTCGGAACACAGAGACCGTTCTTACTAGGCAAGAAGATCTCCTCTGTTAATCCAGTGTTCGTCAACACCGGTCAGCAAGGCTGGCGGCAACAATTGAGGTTTCAGATCCTCTCTTTTACTGCGCCGGTGAATGTTTGCTATAGCTCAGCCACCACCATGCATCATGATGCCGTGCTTCCATTTGCTCTTTCCAGCCCCAGCGAATCAATACATTTTCTGCTGATACCAGCAGTCACTTCTAGGCAGCAGTAAAGGGTTGTTAAAGTCAGAATTTATTTCCATGGACATTTAGTGAGTGCTATTAGGCGTTATGCAGGGTAACCCTGTCGCGTATAAGCCCCCCCAAGCAGCGTGTCCTTCAATTTTGGCAGATTAAACCAATTCAATTCCTATCCGAAGATTTTAACAATGCGAATCATGCTGAGATACGATCTGGAAGTAGTAGCTTGGAGTACATTGAAATCGCGTAAGGTACGGGATGACATAACTAGCAGTCTGAGAAAGGCTGTTGAACAGTGATCCTGGGCATTAGAAATTCGCGACCCGTGGACTGCTACGACGTAAGATTTCATCTACCATACTCCCGCATGTAATGTGCACGGTCCTACATCATATTACATGCTTCGGCGCTTCCACCTATCGAGCGTAAAACCTGACCACTGGCTTGAGGAACTATGCACCAAGAGTTAATGGACAGTAATTCCCATCTCGATCGAGTGCCCGAGGGAGATTGTCCAAGTGCAGGCTCGGGAATATATTTAGAACAGAATAACGGTGTAGATACAACAGGCAGGCTACAGAGTCAGCGAACAATTGCACAGACGTGACAAGACGTAGCTCGAGAATTCTCAGTTAACTGGACGGTTAGCAACAGCAGAATTGAGGCTCATTCCGGGCAAATACAATAATTGGGCTCGCATTTTCTTAGTTCCCGCTGCTCAACTCCAAAAATGCGCCGAGATCATAGAATATCTGCCTGATCAAGACAGACATGAGAATCGTTAGAATTAGAGCTAGAAAACCAAAGTGCCATGTGTCTCCCGTCACCTTGTAAAAATTTTTTTTCTTCTGGGCCCACAAACAAGAGAGTCTCGCATATAAGTACTTCTCTCGTTGTCTAACCCTAAGATGATAATATACTGGGCACCCTTGGATTTCGCAATGGTTTTGATTTTACATCATAGTCCAGTTACTGGCCGTGTTTCCCAGGTCGAAGTTGATTGCCCAAGACAACAGATCAGAATTTTCATCATCGTCCAGATTGATAGCGCCAATCTCTCCAACATCATCATTGAGTAAACTGTCAATATTAGGGGTAGTTCTGACACTGGGCTGACGTCAGTGCTCGTCGGAACATTAGGGCGTTGCCTGAAACTTTGATGTCGCAAACTTGTCCACGATCTTGTCCAGCTTCTGCGTGATGGTTTTTGCAGCTTGCAAGCATAACGCTTGATATCTTTCCCGGGAAATAGCCACGCTTTCAAGTTGTGATGCAAGTACGGAAAGATTCTTAATCACAGCCGATGTAAGATCCGCTCCTGTCTGCAACAAATGAAGAAAAGACAGCTGGACAGGGCGATGCCAGCGCTATCGACGAAGATGTCCGCAAGATTACCGGCTTTCGCTGGTTCCTCATCTGCGCCGCTCTCTACCTCTCGGCCCTGATGTAAGGGCTAGACACGACCGCTGCGGACGTGCAGGGAGCTGACCTTCGCCGAGGTCTCTCAGTTGGCCTAGATCGGCGCCGGTTTCCCTCTGCGGATCAGTGGCCGTCATCCTACCCTACGGGTTCCTCTACACGACCTTCATGAAGTGCCTGTACATTGCCGGCCGGCATTGTGCTCCTTCAGGCTGGCTCGGCTGTCTGTGGCGCCGCGCCGACCATGAACGCGCTGATCGTGGGCCGCGTGCGTGCCGGCGCCGGCGGCACTGGCATCTACCTGGGCGGCTTGAATAACTTCTTAGCCATGTCGACACGGCAGGAGCGCGGCACTTACCTCGCGGCCACGGGCTTTGTAAGGGGACTAGGCGCTATACTCGGGCCAGTTGTCGGCGGTGGCTTCTCTGACTCTTCGGCCACTTGGCGATGGGGACTCTACATCAACCTCATCATCGGCGCCATCACGGCCCCCGTTTACCTTTTTTACTTGCCAGCCATTCATGCAGGGGCGGGCAAGAGCCTGCACGACCGCCTTGTGCGCCTTGACTACGTGGGCTTCGTCTCAGCGCCGGCATGTGGGTGGCGTTCGCTATAGGGTTCATCTCAGCCGGTAGTGTGTGGGCGTGGAGTGAGCGGCGTACGATCGCCTTGGTCGTTGTCTTTGCCTTGCTCCTCGTGCTCTACTCCCTGCAGTACTTTTGCGTCTTCACTACGGCGGCGACGCGGTCCTTCCCAGGCCATCTGCTGCGCTCGCGGACGCAGATCCTGCTCTACATTACCACCACTTGCGCCAACACCGGCATGTTCTTCACTGCATACCACATCCCCATCTACTTCCAGTTCACGCAGAATAACAGCTCGCTGATGGCCGCCGTGCGACTTCTCCCCTACCTGCTGGTCACCATCACCTGCAACCTGGCCACCGGTTGGGTGCTATTCAAGGTGCAGTACTATATGCCGCTGTGTCTGGTGTCGGGCGCGCTAATGACGCTGGCCGTGGGACTGTTTGTCAGCCTGCTGTCGCCCAAAACCCCGACGACGCAGATCTACGGCTTCAGCATCCTGATGGCCGTGGGTACCGGCATCACGATGCAGCTGGGCTACGCCGTTGCCAGTCTGAAATTGCCCCCGACGGACATCTTCAGCGCTATCAACCTACAGAAAATCGCCCAAACTGGCGCCAGTCATCTGTCTCGTCGTCGCTGGTCAAGTGTTTCAGTCCACGGCCGTGCGGAACTTACACGGGGTCCTGACGGGATAGGGTTCAGCCAGACCGAAATCCACGACGCGGTGGCGGGCGCGCAGAGTACGCTGTTTGAGAGCCTGAGTGGAGACTTGAGGGATGCCGCGATTCGGGCTATCACGGCCGCCATGCAGAGAGCGTTTATCGTACCTTTGGTGGCGGGCGGCGTGGGGTTAATCAGCTCATTGTTGATGAAGAAGGAGCGGCTGTTTGGGTAGGTTGATCAATGTGGATTTAGAAGCTGAAATATCAATGGGGGCTATGATTACCACTATAACTGAGGATATATATTAATCCTCTGCTTTTCGGATTCTGATTTTGCGCCTTTGCGGTTAGACCTATCACAATTAGAGCTACCCGATAGATCGCTAACTCGCTCTCTTTATGTAGTTCCTGCTATTTTAGGACCATATCTCTTAATTCGCATACGATATTTTGACTCTAATTCACCTTCAACGAACTGTAGTCTTTATCTAAAAACAAGATACCATACGGGTCCCATTATTTATTACGGTACTAAGAGCGTAAAATGCTAACCTCATGTCGGACCTCTTGGCTGTGTCTGGAATATATAATTATAGTAAAATAATTATCACCTGGTGGGCAAAGCTCCCGGTAAGAGCGGCATCTTGAACAGCTCACTGGGACTCGTCGATACTGCGCAATTGCTTGCCACAGTGCACCGACACCAGAATGGCCAGCTAAAGAAGTCCAGACAATGGCAGAGTTGATGTGATTTGCGCGAATGGAAGAACTGCTTTTTTGGCCTTGCTATCATCTTCACTGCTGTACCAGACAATTGCGCCTTGATGCTCAAAAAATGCCCACATATGTGCTTTAATGTAAGTTACCTATCTGTGGTGTCTTTGTTTCTGACCTAAAGCTTGTGGTCGTATAGCTTGGGTAGCTTGTCAGGCAGAAATAGTCCTCAGAATTATTCTTCACGCAAAATCCAGCCTCGCGTTCGGAGTCCAATATAAAGGATGACAGCGCGCTGCAGAAGACCTTGACTTCAGCCATGACACCCAAGTGATCTGTTATTCAGGGCTTCTCGAACCCAGCTCCAAAACCTGCCTCTGTTCCTCGTCTTCCTTAACCAGGACGCCTTCGCCAAATCTTTGGAACTTGACCACCTCGACAGCACCCGGAAGACAATTTTGTCCAACCTGGAACATCCAAACTGCGCGCGCTGGGTTGTCGTCGCTTGCTGGCACCATTTGAAGGCTTTTTTGTGTTCTTCCTGCCCGTCTGGCTCGAGGAACGCATCTTTGGGATCTCTGTGAAGACCAATCTATTGTTACATGCCAGAGCCATTGACCAAATATTTTTGTCATACGAGAACAATTGTTGGGGGAACTAAGCACAGTGGTTGGTAAAGTGGACTTTGGAGGGCTTCGGGCGTTCACATGACGTTCCCACACGGGTTTCGGCCGTTGACTTGCGGCCTCACGAATCAAAGTTAATAGAGGTAGCGACGGGATTTGCGCCCTTCCAGCAATTGTTGAACGGACATATGATAAGGGACTGTTCTGAAGGTTGGTCAATTTGCCAAAAATTCGGAGGCAGTCATGGTTCTGTACGTTATGTCACGTTCGCGCATATGAGAATAACTGTTAGTCCAACCTGACGAACTTAATATTTAGTCCCTGCCTTCTTCGGGCTCACAGAATGTAAGGCTACATTGTCAATCATTTCGGTCTCTTCAGGGACGGGAATAGCGGCCATTATTCCGTCGAACACGGATATATCCGGATCCAACGTCCAAAATCCTGGTGATAGTCGGCTTTGACGGAGGAGTTCCTCATCCATGAGAGCTTCAGCGGCCATGGGAAGTTCCATGTCAAGCTCATTCTGCCGCGGCAGGTCAAGAACTTCGGCTGAATCGCGTAGATTTTCAGCAGCGCCAGCAGAGAAGCTGTCAACTTGACTACTTTGGTACTGCCTGCACATGGCGACGAGTGCACAGCCGTAGATTGCCGGCCGTGTGTCTGCTCTGGCGCTTAATGACTGCATCAGGACCGCAGCGTCCTGTACCAGTTCCAAAAACTCTTTTCGACACTTAGGCAGCACTAGCCCGCCCCGTAGAGCTCGAATGACGCACAAGCAAACATGGACCATGAGTACAAAGGCGAAGTCACATAGATAGCGCAGACGATCCTTGGATACAGGGGAAAGATCCTTGAACCATTGCAGAAAGTCCTGGGCCGCATCCAGAGTTTCATTCATGGCAATATAGATCTCGCCTGCCTCATCAACCAGGTGTGTAAGGAGATGGAACCGGGTGAAGTGGAAGTAAAAATACAGTTGATGGCCGGGTGCGGCAGCTTGAGGAACAAGACACATTTAGCAGAGAAAAATCAACGGAGACAAAGAAATGTCACCTACCGCCGGTCAAAAAGTCTTGCCACTGAGATTTCCAGTGACCTAACGCGTCATTGACAGTTTTCGGGCAGCTCGCGGGGATAGAAGAGGCACTCTCCCAGAGCAGGCAGAGCTCGCACTCGCCGAGCAGGAGGCGGATGCGAGGATGATCCACAGTCTGCTCCAGGGCGGATTTAGCGCGATGAAGCTCTACAGAACCAGAAAGAGTTCGGGGGCAGCCGTGAAGGACAGCACAGCTGCAATGAGTCAGTGGAATGGAAGGTATCGAAGAGCTGGCGGACAGCGGGCTTACTGGTGACTCATGGTGTACAGCCAGACCTCCCACACCAGGGGCAATTTGTCGTCTGAGGCCTTGTCCAGCGGACAATCGAGCCCGAGCCTTATTTTCGAGGCATAAGCCTCAGCTATTCCTTTAAGAAAGATCATGTCGAAATATGGGAACGCCTGCTGGTCCTCGTGGTTGGGGCCGGTCGCTTCGCAACACGCGTACAGCACGATAAGGCCCTGCATGTTCTCCGCCTTTGCAATGCTTGACTGATTCGCCATGGATCGGAAGATCAACTCGGAGATCAGGCGTCGAAGAATGCAACCGGTACGATCGCGCAGAGCGGTAGAGTCGGGCAAGTACCGAGCGACCGCATATATCGCTGCCAGAACATACAACGGTTGAGTAGGGAGGGCCGTGAAATCCGTCGCATATAGCGACGGGATGAAGGGAGAAATGCGCTCGCCGAACAGAGTAAAGAGCTCCAGCGCCTCTGCCGGGGTAGTGGCGGCCTCGGCGAGGCACGCCACGAGGCCGCTGCGATCGCGGTCACTGGCCCGAGCGGCCGGCGACGCGACCCAGTCTCGTAGGTCGCCGGTTTTCTGGCTCTCAGATGGAGTTGGATACGTTACAGAACATAACCGCTGCTTAGTTTTCAATTCCTGGACGCGGGACGGGGTGGCTGCGGCGACGGTCGGCAGCGGACACGCGTCTGGCGCAGGACGCGGTCGGGTGCGCATCGCCCTACTGGAGTTTCTGGTGCTCTTCGCATCCAGGCTCTCCTTGCGCAAATTCGATGTAAAACGACCGCTTGCATCGCGGAGTTTGCCAGGATGATACCCGTTCGGACGAGGAAGAGGAGAGCGACGGTCCTGCTGATCCTTCTGGTGTTTCTGGTGCTGCTGTGAACGGCGTGAGCTCCCGGCAGAGGCAGTGTTGACGGGTAAGGTGCAGTGGAGGCCCAATTCCGCACAGCGTTCACATGGAGCCCAATCGCCACAGCATCTTCTCTGCCAAACCGGTCAATTTACCATCTCGACGAGAAAGCGACGTACCCTTCTTTTACGGCATTCCGTACACGACGGGCCAGTGCGTCTGACACTGTCGGATGCGGCCATTGCAGTTATTGGGCCTGTCGAGAGACAGTTCCGCCGCAGATGACGACCAGATGCCGAGATACGATAGAACGGTGAGGGACAGGGATAAGGGGCGTAGGTGTATGTGGAGAGGATGTCATGGAGGAGCTAAGAACCTGGAGAAGATCTCCGCTTGGTCCCGTGCAGAAAGTCCTTCACACCAATTTCATTCTTGACAGTCTTGGCAAGGAAACTATTGCGGGACTAGTGGGCCAGTTCAAGCCCTTTCAGGATATTAACCACTGACGGCGTCCGACGGATCGATCCGGTCGCGACGCCAGGGTTGCTCCCTCACCTATTGCATGTCTGCAACTTCTTTACCTGAATATGTAGATCCTTCAGTGCAGTGACACCTTCCTTATAATAAGTGAAATAAGAAAAAAAAAAACGAAGAAGAAAGGGAAAAGGAAAAAGGTTTGGATTGCAGAGATCCTCTCATGCTCAAGCTAAGGGTCTATGCACTTGGTCCGGTAGTTCTATCCCACTATATATTAACTTTTATGGAATTCTCGGTACATTCTCAGAAATATTTTTTCTGGATTACCAACGGTATCCCTGCAACCCGCTATGATGAGAATCATTCAAGGCAGGTTTTTTGTACCAAGTTAGCAGCCCTGAGCTTCCCGGGGCCATCATTACCCCTCTGTGGGCACTGAGATTCATGGGGTCACCTAGTCCTTTCCAGGCAGCAGCTTGATAGCACCATTGCCATGCAAAATATACAGGTCAGCGACATCGAGGTAGCACTTACCCATCCACCCCCATCAATAAAGTGGGACGGATCGTACTAAGCATCAGATCCTGTCACAGGCTATGGCCTGGGTCTTGGTTATCGGCAATGCCCTCAACCAAAGGTCTAAACAAGGTTACAT
>NW_027396196.1:2842-30218 GCF_047715535.1 Aspergillus foveolatus | reverse complement strand
GATAGATGGAGATGTATAAAGGATGGCCCGTCAAAAACAATAGACTGGCTCTTAAGTACAGCTGCCGGGGCTGAGGAATTCAGCCGCATCGTGCAAGAATCATCCTTTTTCAAGGACATATGCCCGAACTGGGCCCGCCGGAGCGCTTGAAAGTGCGACAGTCCACACATCTACCTGGACAAAGGGTACGGCCCCTCCCCCCAATCTATAGGTAGTCAAAACGGGCATCTGCCCTCGAAGACCTGGCCAGGGTAGCGCCGGATGCTTCTTCCGCTCATTTCCAACATATATTGTCCATAGTTGCTGCTCCAAACCTGTATCTAGCTAGTTTTAGGGAGTTCTATTTAGACAGCACGTCCAGATGCCCCCTGGGAGGCCGCAGATCACGTGGGCCCCGTGATCCGCCGAGTGACGTTAAATAATAAAATCAAATCAAATCAAATCAAATCAAACCAAACCAAACCACCGGCTATATGGCTGACTAATAACTCAGTCGTTCTTTTTCCTCTCTTCTCGCCATCTAGCATGACGCTCTACAAGATCCAGTTGTCATATCGGCCGACGAAGCTCTGATACTGCCGACATGATCGAGCAATGGCAGATGCACGGAGTCCTAACAGACAGCCGACCAGGTCGCGCCTGCGGGCGGGAAAGGCATGTACGCGCTGCCATGAGAAACGGATCAAGTGTGACGCCATGCAACACATGCCATGCACTCACTGCGTGCGAGATCACCACGCGGATTGTGTGCTCCGGGAGACGAAACGGGGGACATATACCCGGAGCGCCCTGCGTCAGAAAATAGGCAGGGATGATATACGCGCAAGAACCCTGGCTGCTGTCGCCGGAGATCTGCTGTCGCAATGTTCAAATTATCAGATGGGGCCTGAAGGTTCTGGAGCACTACCTGCGACTGGAACTGATATTGCTGCATCTTTTCCCACCGGTTCATCTGCTCCGGACTTTACCGCGTGGAGGTCAGGAGGCATCGGCCATGCCCATCCTCAGACCGGCGTTGAACCCTCCAACTTACAGGCTCAGGAAGCGCCGCCCCCAGCGAGCGAGCTTCCGCATACCCAGGTGTCCTCTGGGACTCCGAGCGACGGCTCCTCCTACCAACATATCTCGTGGTCCGCGATGTTTGACCATTTCCTGAATAACCGCGAAAACAGACGAGACTGGATTGACAAATGTTCCATCACTTACCTCGGAGAATCCTTTCCCCTGGCCATCGTCCTGGGTGGCCTCAAGGACGGCAGCCAACCAAAACTGCACCACCTAGGCCCTCCTTTCCCAGGGTCCCAAGGGAATGTCCCCTTCCAGTCACAGCCCACACACATGTTGCCCGAGGACCTCGAATATCTACAGGCCAAGGGAGTGTTCAGTTTGCCGGAAAAGGCACATCTAGATGCCCTCATTTCGGTCTTTCTGGACCACGTCTACCCGCTCTATCCAATTGTCAATCGCCAAGAATTCGTAGAACAGTACAAGAATGATCACTTGTCGTTAATCCTCACTTATGCCATTAGCTTTATTGCAGTGACATTTGCCTCCCAGTCCGTCCTGAGCCTTCTGGGCTTTCATTCCCGGCACGAGGCCCGTTCATTTTTCTATAAGAAGGCTAAAGCGCTTTTTGATATGGGATATGAAACAAATAAGATCACTATCCTCCAGAGCACTTTTCTTCTATCATTCTACGGCGGCGGTCCGAATACCTACTGGAACTTCTACTCGTGGATCAGTACGGCCGTGACAATTGCCGAAGCCATAGGGATCCACCGCTCGACCATTGCAGTAACCAATATGCAACCACAAGACAAAAGCTTAATGCGAAGATTATGGTGGGCCCTGGTTGTTCGAGACAGCATATGCGGTACCCTGGTAGGGCGTCCGTTCCGCATTGACCTTGACCAGGCCGATGCAGATATGTTGACAATAGAGGATTTCGCGCACGATGCCATGGCCCCAGATTTTCTGGAGAACCCCTCTACTCATCGATACGCACAGTATCAGATCGAGACCGCGAAGCTTTCACAGATTATGCGCGAGATCATCATCAGCCGGTTCTACCCTGGGAGACAGCCAGTGAAGTCAGAAGACCTCTTTGCAAAGCTGACCCGATGGAAAGCAGACCTGGTTACTACGTTAACCTGGGACGCCGAGGTGCCGGATCCCTCGAACCCGTTTTCCATGTCCCTGTCCGTCCAATACAACCACCACCTGATCTTGATATATCTCGGCCACATGCGCGGCGAAGATACATGTCGCCGCGACGAGCGCAAGATCGAAAAAATCATCGACTCTGCTGCGCATCATATTCCCACCGTCGTGTCCACGCTCGTTACGAAATCAGCGCTGCTGACCGTGCCCCACGAGCTATACCACGGTATCTTCCTCGCGCAGGCGGCTTTCTACGAGCAGATGAGGAGCCCGAATAAACTGGTCGCCCGCCTTGGTCGGTCGGCGCTTAGCTCCTGCCAGATGGTTTTGCAGGCTATTAGTGAATTTTGGGATTGTGGGACGTTTATCTTGCAGCTGTTTGAGAATCTGTCGAGTCGCTGTTTGGAGCAGCAGTCGTGGACCGCCGAAGGTGGGCAGGAGGGTCGTGTCGTGGGGGCTGCTGAGGCTTCTGGTATAGGCGGCGCTATTAACTCTGCAAGCGAGGCGGGCGTTTTCAATGCTTTGCTGGGGGATGATCGGTGGCAAGGGAATCCTATGCTGGAGAGTCTGTTCGATTTACCGCCGGAGCTGTTTTTGCCTGAATAGGCTGTGGTCATCTCTCTAGTGAGTGCTGTAGTGCTGTATAACAGGCAGCCGGGCGTATCTATTGCAGCATGACAATACTAGATGACAGTCCCCGTTGAATAGAGTGTATATTGGTTCTATCTGTAGTCGGGAAATCAATTCCGGAGCAACAACCCCTTCGACAGATGACTCAAGAAACTGACACTTTGTCTATATGTACGGCTATATGACTGACAAATGATTATTTCAAATATGGACGACAAACTACCTACCAGTTAGTAATGGTCGCTGTACACGGTATAAGATCCGCCCTTGATATTTTGTATTATCACACGGCATATATCATCAAACAATTTTCAACACTCATTGTGAACCCATTCCACAAATTCTTCGAAAATCTAGAAAGTCCTCAAGGCGCCATGGCAATCACCCATGTTGTCCTTTACAATTCAAGCAGGGTGCGGCTGTTGAAGCTGTTTATAATGTGTGAGTTGCTCTATTGCTCAGCTCTTGCAGGTAGTGCTTGAACTAACGTCTTCATTTAACCCATCCATATCATAGGCTGAAAATATTAGCATTCCTAGAGTGAATAATCTAGGAGTGAGAACTGACAACCAGTATATTAGTCAGAAATTAGCTCTCCAAGCAGGGTTGGCCCTTTTCGCTGAGTGGGAAGGTCAATAGAATCGTCCTTGCACCTTAATTCTGCGTGCAGTCTGCCAAGTCCAATGGACTAATCCCTGTCGGCAGCGGGGCCAGAAACCCCCAATATCTCTACAACCATCGAATGACAGCTGACGATACAGTTGCCCGATCTGGTCACTTAGTGCCGGGCGCCTAACACGCAATCCTCATTGCTTCTCCAGCATAGTAGTCGCCCCCAGCCAGTCATCCGGCAATCTGTCACGGAACCCCTAACCTCGGGCCTTCGACAATTGGTCACATACAATAGCAACTGCCTCATTAAAGCTCTAACAGAAACCGACCCGCAGGTTATACCTCTGCTCACATTTGGACTCTTGTGATGTGATAAAGTGGGGTAAACGAATTGTAGGCCAAAAGCGAGGACGACAAGACGAACGTGGATCCACACTAACGCAGTTTATCCAGAGGCTCACTTGCGGTTTCATCGTCTGATCCGCTCATCATTACGGCGAGCATATTGGGTGGCCAATACGGCCTTCTATCTAACACCAGTTAAGTTGCAACGCCTGTCCGCGAGAACAAGCTTATTCCCAGAGAATGAAGACCTCTGCCTATTAGTCGTCATTTAAACACCCCCTTCCCACTCGCGACTTTTATGATTCCCTCGTTAGTCGCCTTGGGAAATGATGCCCCCGCCCTGAGAGACAAAGCATCGCAATAACCCAATTACGAAAGATCATGGCGTTGCGTATCAAGGCAGGTCAGATTGCGGCTCTGAAGGCTTTCACCAATCAGCGTACAAGCCCCAATCCCGTCCCCTGACTCCGTGTAAGGGTGCTGCATTTTCGTCTGGGAATAAGGGTAGGCCTAGACCGCCTGTAGAAGATTTGATTCTTATATCAGGTCTGCACCGGATGTAATCCCTACAGATATCAATTACATACGTTCAGACATAAATTATAGGGGAACCTACCATATAACCTGGGCGTCCTTTCTGTTTTGAAACTGGAAATGCCAGCCGCCACAATCGTCAGAGTCTCTCCAGAGAAAGTCACACCCCAATCCCCACCTAAATCCACGGTCCTTGGGTGAGATTTGTCGATAAAAGAAAACAACGCTGTGGTCCTGGCGGCACTCGAGGACCACGGTGTCGCCCTTGTGCTTTCTCATCAATCGTTTGAACAGGCATACTTGCCACCACAAGGTGTCATGATCTAAGAAAGCATTCCACTTACATTTTCAACAAAGCACCATCCCGTCCTATTCTCCCTCTCGGCATCGTTGTAATACCAGACGCTTGCTTGTACGGAGCACCATACCTTAGTGGAGCGTTTAACAGAGGGTGTTGATATGATCCGAACATTACGGAACAGAGCGATGGTTTCATCCAGCTCGTCCTGTACGTCATCATGTTCAACGGGCGGTGTAGCAACGGTAGGCGCATTGAGTCTTTCCAACTCCTGCAGACCTGCCGAGTCAGACCAGAAATCACCATCGTCAGAATATCCATCGAAAATCCGCCGAGAACGAATCTTCGAGTCAATGCCACTCTCCAAGTCCTGGATCCGCCGAAAGATGGATCCGCAGACAGGGCTACCTCTTGTCAGTATGTCCATTAATCTATAAAGAAGACGAAGATGTGAAAGGCACTCAAATAAATTGGCTGGTCGATGGATTACTACTCACCATTGAATTGCATTAGAGGTCGGCCCTGGGAAGGCGCTTTTACACGATGGGCAAGAGTCATCTCCAATCCCGTCATGCCAGAAGACCATACACATTGCAATTGCCTGGCCGGGTCGAAAGAGCGTGTCCCATTTCCTGGTGAGATCGATATCACGGCACGTTCCCATATCAAATAGCGCGAACTCTCCCCTTTCTATCATCTCTGCAGCGGGTCCATAATCGCGAAAGTTGTCTTTCAATACAGTAATAAATGCCTAATATGGGATGTCATTAGCATCTAGGGCAGCCGTGCCGGTTGTTCACGCACCTCGACCGAGCGGATAAATTCAAGATGAAAAGGAGTGACCCTGCCCAAGGCATCCATGAAATACACTGGCTGTTGCCTTTCAATCTGCATTTGCAAGCTTATGTACCGCGAGCGAGACTGGTGATATACATTATCATTGTTTTCGGAGCGCTTTCGTTTTAGAACAGCTCCACCATGCAACGTCCTCTGCGAGCTGGAGCAATATTTGAACCCTATAGGAAGTTAACCACCCCTGGGCGCACACCTGAAAATAGCTGGATTACGACTTACCTAAATCAGGAATTGCCACTACTTCCCCAGCTAGCTCTTGCCTCCAGCGACGAGCAAGGGGCGGATTGATTCTCATCATTCTGGCTCGTCGAGCTGAGTAGGCGCTGTAAGCCTCCTCAGACCGAAACGCCTGCAACTTATTCACCAGCATACGGTATTCCTCCGTCCGCCCCCTGAATTTGTTTAGACCGAAATGGTCTGTTTCCATAAGCAAAGATTGCACGCCATCCAGTGTAGCAGAATCTCGGGGTACCAGTATTTCCTTCACAAATTAGATGAGTTCTCATAAAACCGCAGGAAAAGATAAACCTAACCTTTTCTCGGTTCATGTTCACTATTTTCCAGACATTAGAACACTGCGTCTCATAACAACAAACCATTTGCGGCATCAGTTCATGATCGATTGCCAGAAAATCAGTCATCAGGCTGAAAAGCATCTCGTTTCCAGGTCTGAGGATTTCCAGTATGCGCTTTATAATATGGGCTTCACGTCGTTCGTTCTCGTTTTCCAGGCTGTCAATTTGCCGTTGAGCGGCGGATAAGATTTGCCCGTTTGCTAACGCCCCGTGGGCGCCTCGAAATGGCACACCCATAAAGACTATACCTAAGGTGGCGCTAAAAATCCGAGCCCATTTATTTTGGTGGAGCTCGTCGTGGTATGCTGTCAACAGGCTCTGGCCGACCCGATCAATATGTTGTCAATAGCAGCAGGGCAGAGGCATGCCTACCCTTGCTAGAACCAGCCCACCGACACAGTGCGCAATGAATAGGATAGGTCGGTCTTCAACACCCTGGGGGTTCTTTAGTACGAGGTCATGATTGGGTGATTCGCATGTCAGAATCTCCTCTCACCTTTCGAGCCCTTGCCAGACTGTCCAACAACCTATTGGCGACTTCAGCAGAAGTCACGTCACTCGGTCGCTGTCCCTTCCATTCGGACCGATAACCAAATATCATGACACGGGCCGGAGAAAGGTCCGTCAATAGCATATCTTCATCTCTCAGCCAGTTCACGATGCTTTTTCTAGCAGGGTCCCAGTATGACCACGTGTGGAATGGGTGCGCTCCAATGCCATGGATCGCCACTATGCTTTTCAGAATATGAGAAACCATGCTCTTGGAGATGCAAGAGATTGTGATTCTTACTCTACTGGGTCTGAGCATAGAACTTCCGGGACTTCCAAAATAATCAGCGCCCCTGGGTCCATCTCGAATGTCGTGGAGAACGTTCATTCCGAGGTCATCTTCCTCGACTGTGACATAAGCCTGCCTTGCTTAGCGGGGTTCTGAGGCGTATACAGCTGCGAAAATGTTACCATATTTTGAAGCACCGTGGCGTTTGACTTGTGGTTGCTGCAAAGAGAAACAATGGATTTCAGCGGGTCGTCTTTCAGCGGCCATCCCAGAATAGCTGAGACAGCCTCAGATAGGCCATATTTCCAGAATCTGGCTAGGTAGAGGCCGGAACTTCGTGCGGGGTAGCTGACTAGGCACCAATAGGCGGGTTTGTGACCGGAGGCACAATTTGATCATCCGAACCGCTAGCTAAATAGTCTTCATGACTCGTTGATCTTGCATTATTCTTAAATAGAAAAAAAAAAAAGGTCCTTTCGGGGTTACCCTATGTATAGGGCCTCATTTTGATTGAAGTCTATATCCCGTTCTTCGATTGATTCGCATTTCAGCCCTACAGTACTTGTACGCATATGACGCGCGACCGATCAATTCGACGATCAAGGGCAGCCTTGTTATGCAACCACTACCTGTTTACCTGAGACGGGTTTCTATGCGGCTGTTGGCTGTTGACATTTTTGCAAGGCTTTTCCTGGTTTGAACACCAGCAATGGCCCCGAACACCATGGAGAGATATGTGCCATTTGATCGGCAATATCATCTGCTGACGGATATTGACAAACACCTCGATGAGAACATTCTGGCTAATGAGCAAACCGAGCTTAAAAACTTGCGACTCCCCGGCCACCCAGGCAGATGGTTCAGCACACCCAGTGCTCTTACCAAGTTCCTAGTCAGAGACCTATGCACGCCAGAGCTCGACTTCATGGCCCCCCGACTATGGATTATGACCACCTACTCGAGTTCAAATATCTACCCGCTGCATTTCCAACGCGTAAAAGGCCGCGATATCGTGATAACCGAGTTTCCCCGTCTCCACCTAACCTGGAAGCACTCGCAAATCTTCATCAAGCCCCTTCCCAAATACCTCCTCTCCTACAACTTCTGGAGCAAGTTCCTTACCTCAACTTCTCTCGTCGCCCCCTCCCACGACCGCGAAACCATCGTGTCGGCCGCAAAGGGTCTCCTACGCAGCTACTACTACCTCATCCAACACGAATCCGACTTCACTATAGCCCAAGCAACCAACCTCCTCCCTGGGAACATTACCTGGGCTGAATTCTCAAACTTCATCGCCCACGCCCAGTCCATCGCCGATGCCGAGGTCTCCCCAAGATACCACTACGGTGAGATTCGGCTAACGCGCCTAAACTTCTATTCCAAGTTCCTCCTGCACCGGACCCGCTATGAATGGGGGCGTCCGCAGTATAGTGCCTACTTTAGTAGATTCTACGGGCATTTTCTGTTTATTTTCGCCATGGTCTCGCTCCTGTTGAGTGCCATGCAGGTTGAGCTTGCTGCTGAAGCTCTTGTCAGCGGTCCCGAGCAGTGGTATACTGTGTTTTATATATTTCGGTGTCTCAGTGTGGTTTGTGTCGTGCTTATCGTGGCTGTTGCGCTTTCGCTGCTGGGGACGCTTATTTTGAATATTGGAAGTGAGTGGGTGCATGCTCTACGTGGTATGAGGAGGAAGAAAAGGGAACAGGTGGTTTAGAATAAGCAAACCGGCTTCTAGCTGGCGTCGCTAGGCATTTCTTACACTGTGATTTCCAGGTCGCTTTTTTCCGCTGCTACTACCTACATAAAGTATATCTACTTCTATGTCTTATCCACCTTAGTACAAGATGCTGAACAACTTCCTCTAAGCAACTTGTGCGATGATTTGCATTTAGAGATAGCAGGTTGAAAGAAGTAAGAAATATGTTAACCTAATCATTTTTGGGGCAATCTATGATCAGGAAAGGGGATATAAAGACTGGCTTTGGGTGACTACTTATAATAAAGAGGAAAGTACTATTTAGGTTTTGTACCATATTTCATTGCTTAAAATACTTGAGCAAAACCCTGTGAATGGATTTAGCACATTAATCGTAAAATAATTGGATCTTTTTATACTCCACTCTGGACCAGGAAAATGCTTCTTATTCTGAATATTATCAGTTCCCTGCGCCAGTTCTCGGCTCGCGATTTATAACTCATCCTTGGATTGTTTTTGTTTATTGTATTGGTAGAAGGTCTTGATAAAGAGCTGCAGGAGGAGCAGTTGCAGCTGTCATCAAGCACATCCTTTGTGAGACTGGAGTGCGAAAGGGCGGGCTTAATGTGCATCTTGTACGCCCTGATTTTACTGCTCAGGAGGTGAGGTGCGTGAGGTCCAGGGTCAAAGCTGCTAGCAATCGCTGTATCCGACTATGCTATAGCTCTTTGTTGGACGTATCGTCAACAGTTTAATTTATTTACTTCCCTTGTATGCTTGTAAACCAGCTCCTTGGCCTCGGCACTGCAGAGGACATGTTAGGAAGCCGTAATAAAACCTGTAGGAAAATGTAAACTAGGAAGCATACTCATCCAAATAACTGGTAAGCCCATCGTCAATGTAATGAGTGCACATAGACAAAAAGACTGTCTTTGAAGGCATAATGGATCTTTAACGAGAACGCAGGGCTCTCTTCAGAGCCTAGAAAATAGCAGGCTCGAGTTTCTCAGGAGACGTGGGTATGTCTAGGTGCAGGCGAAGTTCCAAGCTAGTCATGCTTTATCTAATCGGACTACTATTGGATTTCAATATTGCAGCAGACTTTGTTTGTACAAGGTCAGCGGCGGCACCCAATTTTCTCTTAAGGTTTACCTGAAATCGTCATCCTCCAACAAGTCATTCAGAGACACGCTAACAAGACAACATTGAAGTCATGCGACTATGAATAGATTGTAATTCGTCAGGTCCGCTCTACAAAGAGTTGTCTGAACTGAAGCTAAAGCGGGAACCGTTTATACAGTATACTGTTCCTAAAAATGACTAATGAAATGATATTAGGGCTGGTCAAACGGAGCTGGATATGGTTCTTCACGGAACGAAAAGTAGGTGTCAGGCCGATTACTGATCCATTGAAAGAAGTTACGAAGTGCAACTGAGTATCAGCCCAAAAAAACATATTCAAATGTGGCTCTTGCACTTCGGGCTATTCTTCCGATTCTCCATGTGTGGAGTGTTGTTGCCAGAAGGACAACCTTCAAGACCATGATCGGTTGATGGAGCTAGATCTGGAGAAATTCGTGGCGTCAGTTTCATTTGAGAATTAACGTGTGAAGAGTATCGTTCCTTGCAGCTTTCCGACGCTGTACTGGCGGTCCCGTTAAGTGTTGTTGGTGTAGACACCCTACTTGTACAGCTTGTTCCTTTCCATCCTCTTCAGATCTGACGCCTCTCAAATAGAAGATATTTTCTGAGCTAGTTTTCTGCCATGATATTCCCAAGAGTTTAAACAAGTCAAGGATAGTGCCCAAGCTCTCCAGAACTCCTCTCGCTGAAAAATCCCCTCTTCGGCATCGAAGCTTCCCATAATTTTATTGGGGATATATTCGGGGTACCAGGCGTCCTCAGTTATTCTCAGAGCACATTCCCGTCCAAGAGCCAAAATACCGAATAGAGGAACGTCTTGGTCGAAGGTTTGCATGTATTGCCGTACTATGCCTGTCGCCTTTGTTTCTGTAAGATGTCCAGGTTACTAGGATGAGACAGTACACTTTGTGCCTATATGCAGCCTTCTGATTAGATTATCTTTATCTTAATTATTACTCCTGCCTACAGCCACAGTCATCGTCTAAAGGCTCCACTAAGGGAACCACCTCTACTGGTCTAGAGCATATGAAAACTTATCTCGAACCCGGCACTTACATTGTGGCTTCTATTATAAAGCTGAAGTTTTCCTCTAAGTGATGCAGATACACAGGTACTGGTGTGAAGGTTAAAGCATTCACAATTTGGCCAAGGATAAATAAGAATTATTCCTCCTCCGTTTCAACTTCCAAGAGAATTGCAGATTATACCTACTTTGCGCTCTTCACCCCAAGGGACGAGTCATTCGACAATCTATCCCGCAGCTCTACTTTTTGGAAGGCATCACCCTGCCGGTGCTCATGTTGGCGGTGTCCGTGGTGGTGATTTAGATGCTTCGTTTTCTTGGACGTTTCAGTTGCTCTCTCAGTGGCTTTTCTTAAAGTTGACGATTGCGTGCTGGCCCCAATGATTTTAGAAAACTCTTGCCGAAGAAATCTTCGAGCTCATCGGCCGGAACGGCTTTGACGTTCTAACACCAGTTACCGTCGAGTCAGAGTTCTGTACGAACTCGTCAGTCTCTCAGAAATTAGGTTTAAGGATTCACAGTACGGGCCCTCAATTTTCCCGCTAGTGGTCGCGTTTATAGGGCACACTGGGAGAACCAAATATGATAGTGCAGTCGACAAAGAAATACTTGTAGATGCGATCTACGGGGTCCCAGACCTTATTATTACTGTCAGAAGCGCATACGGCATTGAGCCGGTTAATTCCAGGTAGGGGTCGGTGGTCAAGGAATAGTCACCCCCTCCGGCCAGGGGCTGCCCATATGCATTATAAACGAGGTCCACAGAGTATGCGCGAGGGCGCCCTTGCCACACGAAGTCATTAGGAGTGTCCTCAGGCCGAGACCACGCGGGGCCGTGCTCCAACGCGGCCAGAAACGTTCGGTCAGTCAATGACACGAGATGCAACTGTACTTACGACACTTTGATGCGATATATGATGTTGGTCATTGCTGCCGGTAATCGGAACAACACAAAAAATGCTGTCAAAGAATAAGAATCGGTCCATAAAGATTCGTCTATAAAGTCCCGCCTTGCTACCAACACTCCTCATCCGGCCAGTACTCATCCGGCATATTCTGCCCAGTCCACGGGTCAAAGAACTCGTAGTTGCCGCCACTCTTCCCCGGGATAGGAAGCACGTCGACCCAGATGCGGCCCTGCTTGACTACTCCTGTCTTCACCACCTTACCCACCCCAATATAAACATCCCCCTTCGGTGCCTTGGGCGGGCAGTACCGTCCAGGGTACTCCTCGCCGAGCTGAGGCCTGCGGTGAATAGCAGGGAGCTCCCTCCAGCGAGCGGGCAGGTTTCTGCGCTCACTCTGGCTGCAGGCCATGCCAGGGATCGGGTTGCTCAGCAACGCGTCCATCCACTCCCGAGTGACAGGGTGGAAGAAGTCGTAATCGCCGCCGCTCTTCCCAGGGATCGGCTCGACAAAGATATAAAACACGTTATAATCTGGGTATCCGGAGACAAGCCCGACGGTGATGACCTTACTCACCCCAGCAAACCACTGCCCATCGGGCGCAAAATACATGCCGGAATGCTCCTGCCCTAGGCGTGGTTGTGCACGCGCCATCATTGGGATGCGCGGGAGCTGACCGTACCAGTGGTCGAGAGAACTTGACTGATTTTTCCGTCTAGGCCGGTCCTTGTTCTCACGCTGCTGCGTCCAGACTCCCAGAATAAGAAGACCGCAGCAGGTCTTCCACAGCAATATCGTGGTAAGACGACAATTCCCAGAACGGAAATCCACCGCGCACTGGCATAGGTTCGACGTAGTAGCTCCGTGTGGTGTGGCCATCTTTCTCCAAAATGGGCGTGACGATCCTTCTGACACCCATAGAGCTTAGTTGTCTCACAGATTCTTAACGCCAAATGCCACGTCGCCCGGCTTCAGGCCTTGCTTTCTTTCAAACTGAACCCCGTCACGCTGTTTGTTGTTGCCATCCCGCTTCCAATGGCCTTTCAACCGCGCCGGATACTGGTCACGCGACATGTCTTTGTCGGTGAAGGGGTCAAAGAAGTCCTATTTGCTGCCTGGCAAGTCCTGTGCTGGCTCGACATCGACGTAGACACTGTCGTCGTGCGTAATGCCAACCTCGACGACTTTGCCGAATCCGAAGTAGCGTTGTCCGTTGGGGGCCTTATACCAACCGGCGTAGATGCTTGCGAGTCTGGGGTTACCGCCGGTCCTGTCGGCTTTGACGAGGGCCTCCATTCGTTTGCTGGTTGACATGGTGGTGAGGTTGATAGCCATAAGAGCGTTGACTAATGGTAGATTTAATGAGATTTGGGATGACCCGAACAGGTACTTTTGATCATTGAGTATCAAATTATATAAGGGTCGAGGATAGAGTCTTACATCTATCAAGGATTGAGGCCTCTTTGAGATATTTTCAACCGCTAGGGCAGTGTTTCGTGTCATTATCAGATTTTTATTCTTGCTATCTCTTTGCCCCTATCTTCGAGAGCAAAGTATCGGCATGTCCGTGTCTCTTTCTTCTTTTCTTTGCACATCTATTTTTGCCACCTACAATACACCGTCTTGTGTGTCTGTATCCTCTTCGTCCGTATACCCTTCTAGTTTCCCTCCCACCTCGCCCTCGCCGATCTGCTGGTGGTTCGTGGTGGCTATCCAGCCACTGCGTGCCGGCCCCATAGAAACGAATAATTTGTTTGTACCGCTCGCTTTCTAGCATCTACTCGACACCTTTTCAACGTCGCTCTTAATCTTTCTTTTCGCTTTTCTCTGCCCTTTGGTGCCTCCGGTCCCCTAAAGCCTGTATGAACCTCACTGCAGCGTGTGCGGTACGTTTGTACCGCCAACCTGACCGTCTCCATGTCTATAGACATGCGTTCATCCTGGCTCACAAGGTACTGGATGCACCTCTTGATAATCGGGGTAACCTGGCCGACGTCCCCGGTTTTTCTCTGCCTTCTTTCCTTGGATGCAGTTTTGTCAGCCAACATGTCGAGGTGCGGGAGCAGAGGTTCGCCTTCTTTGAGTGTTGCTTTTTGTGCCGCTCGCAGACAATTAATAAGTAGCGCCGTGGAATCTCCCATAAGGATAAGGTGTTCTAACTCCTCGCAACGGTTATAGAGATTTAAAACCTCTTCCAACTCACTGGCACCAAAAGTGTCACCGCGTTTGTTTGCGACGGCCTCGCTGACCTTATCCCGCGTTGAACGATGGCGCCTTTCTACCCTGTCTTTAGAAGAATCCTTTGAAGTTTCTGACTCAGCAGAGGAAGGGGAGCGGTACCGTGAGGATGAGGGTGGTGTGGATAGGGCGTCTCCCCTTGAGATAATGGGGGCAAAGAGATACGGAGGGGTGGTTTCGAGGGAGCTTTTGATGCGGAGGTGAGCGGTAGTGATGAAGAGGATGAGGCGAATGAGGACGATGTAGATAAACCTCTGCTGTTAGACGAAAAGCTGCGGATGGCCCGTTTCGAGGCAGCTGTTGATATACAAATGGATGGTGGTGGCGAAGACGAGGAAGACGTGCGCAACGGGGAGCAAGTGCCGTGGTTGCGACTCGAAGCCATGACGGATGAGCACAGTGGGAATTTATCTCCGCATGAGAATGGCCTTCAGAAAATTCCTCTGTGACTTTTGCGTCTCTGATAGCAGAAGTTGATGGAGTTGAACGGAACGGAGACATGATAGTTTGTCCAATGGTAACCGAGGCGTAAAAGATGTAAGATGCAGGAGTGGAACAAGAAAAGAATATAGCTTTACGTACGCTGTTATGTCTCTAGTAAGTAGATAACGACGCTCGCTATAGTGTTTCCTGCTTCATTATTCTCTACTGTGACTGTCATTCACGTAGTGGCAATGCTATTATCTTCTTCAAGCAATCCTTTCAGTCGGACATGCGCTCTCCCATAAGGGCTAACTAGGTCTTGGGCCCCTTTTGAAGAGGAGGCGGGTGTTAAAGAGAGTCTTTCTGCATCGCGTTTGCTCTTCCTTACAGTCGCTCGAAAAGGGCATTCTAAGGCATAATGTTTTTTCCCTCCGCAGGCTTTGCAGATGTTGGTATATCTTTCCTGCTGCTTTTGAGGCACGGTTGGCAAGCGGCACATTTGAACGGGTTTATATCCAGCTATCTGATGCAGCACATGTCGCGGCTACGAGGACCGCTGGCCCCTTTCTTGATGGGGCTTTGTCTGCACAATCAGCACAAAACAATACAGAGAAAATGGAATCATAAGCTTAAGCAACGTCGGATCTAGGCGCCCATCGTTGGCATCATGGATCACTTACGGGGGGGGTTATAACTAGATGCATGCCCTGGCGAACCTGCACATCCCGGAGAACAAGAGTCATACTCTGCCTAATTGCTCCGAGCAGGGGTGTTGGGGTTATATCTTTCTAAATCTCACGATGGTCAACCTCGATATCTAGAGACTAAATATGCAGAGGATAAGTTCCTCAGGAGGCCGGATTACGATTAATTGTGGTTACTGGGTAGAAGTAGGTACATCCCGTCGTCTTAGTATCTGGAAAGTCCAGCTCGTCCTCCGATAGCAAAAACGGCGACCAAGAATGAAACCCGTACGAAAGCATAAAGGCAGATGGATAGCCGGTCATCCAGTTTGGGAACTCCCTGGTTTGATCTTGACATCAGCAAGCAACAACGCCGCCAATATACCGAGTCAGAATAACGAGGTGAGCAAGAAACAAGACTAAAGGAAAAAGACCTTCTTATCCACCGCAGCCAGGTGAATCGAACCATGACTTGGTCGTGAAGAATGCAACGCCTAATCAATGCTGCGACGATTCACCCAGCGCACTTTGGCGGAAGAATAAACCACCTTTCTTCTCGTCATCGTCAAGTCCACCCACCGAATCTCTAGCTGGTAATCCTTAGATCGTCATCATCTCTCTTCCCCTATTTGTCCGCTGGCGCACGATCCCCCGCAGTCGTTTCGCACCCAAGCTCTCACCCGCCAGCACAACCACTAACATTACCCGCTGCCATGTGACCAGGCAAAACACACGTCCAAACAGGTCCATGCCAGTCGTTTCCCGTTTAAACATATCCAGGCACCGGACGCAGAAGAGTGGAAGGGGAGGAGGTGAAGAGGGTGGCCATATAGAATCTGTGGCGGAGCTGGGAGCTGAACTGCTACTGCTACCACACGCCAGCTGGTGAGTAGTATGATGGGTGACCACATGCAAATGGCACGACTGTGCTCTTGAATACCCTGCCGTACCTACTGTAGATTAGTATTTATATGGAAAAAGTCTAATTTAACGCTCCTCCAACACTCGCGTTCCACTTGCCCACCGTAAAGCCGCCCAACGAAGGCACGGCATCCGGCATCCAAACTACATCTCCCACTTCACCTGGAATCAATCTCCACAGCCGCCGACTATTCCTGGGACTGGTCAATAATAACTTGAGCACACACCTTCCACCAACGGGCTTCCCCTGGGCACATTCCTGAACAGTCCGCACCAGCGCCTGGACTACTTCCTCCCCACTTTCTCTTAGCCCCATCCGCTCTTCGAATGCGGTCACCCCGTCCACGACACAGAATACCACAACATCCGCCGGAAGTTGGCCGACGAGGTCATGGAAGACCTCGCACAGACCATGGACATCGTCTCCACGGAGCTGCGCTGTCCTCTGCACTGTCTGGAGATCGAACCCGGGATGTGACTCGAGGAGTTGGGCCACGAGGCTCCGCATTGTTCCTTGTGGGCCGGAATGGGAGTCCGTTAGACGGGCATGTGCGCCGCAGAAGAATGCGAGTGTGATGATGTTTTCAGATGGTTGTTCATTGATTGATTGGACAAGCTTTGCAGGGAGGAAGGAGGATGATGCATGGAGAGGGGATACGGCGGGTGTATTGAGGTTCAGGAAAAGGGCGGAGGAGTATGGAGTCGTGATCCAGGCGTGCAGTTCCGGTGTCTGCATTGTTGCAAGAAGGCGGTTCTGGTATAGCAGAGGGAGGTGCCAGACGTTGTGCAGGTTAGCTGCTAGGTCTTTTTCGAGGGTCGAGGGGTCGTAGTTGAGAGCTGAGAAGGCGTAGTCACGGGAGCGGAGGTACACTGGGCTAGGTTACAAATGCAGTCAGGATGGATGGTCATGCACTTACTCTGCTGGGATCTTCGATTGACGGCGGCTTTGTCTGAGGGAAGCATTGGTCCTCTCACTGGATCAATAGAGTAGCGCCGGTTAGTTGCAGAGAGCGGACTCTCAGCAGGATAGACTTACCATTCAGCGTCTTTGGGTCCACAGCGTCATGGCTGCCTAGAAACCGCTCCATGATAGCATGCAAATCCGACACTTGGTGATGGAGCGTGTGAATTCCGTCCCGAGTACTTGCTTGAGTGGATCGAAGCTCAGTCTGAAAGTTGTCCCATCGAGCCATTGACTGATCCACGTAGCCACTGAGAATTTGCTCGTTCTTGATAGAGATCAGTCTCGTCTCCTCAATTGCTCCATAGGAGCAGAGTCGGGCTGCCCTGTCAAACCGCTCTGACTCTGCGCGTAGAGTCTGAAGGAGTGAATCCATGTTTTGCTCATACGAGCCCTGCAAGAGAAGACTGAGACCAAGTTTTTCTGGCAAGGTCAGCTGTAAGCTGCTTGACCATGCTATTGGGCTGAGAAAATGACATACTGATCGCTGTCATTCTGTACCAGGACACTATATTGTGCAGCAGCGCAAGAGTGGCCACATAGAGGGAAATGCTGCATCTATGCAAGTCCTTCGACCCCTTGAAAATGTTCAAGGCTTGATGAATGCACGCAAGCCGCGACGGAATCTCAACCAGCGCATCCGATATCTCCCTGCGTAAATCAGACAAGCGTGCTGCAGCCTGCAGGGCTCATCAGTAAACTGGTCCTCTCCAGAGAAACCAACCTCGATGGGACCCGCATACTGTCAAGATCAGTTTCAGTCCACCACTGATCACCGTGGCACAGTCCGACCCGGACGGTAAGAGGGCGGCCCACGCCTCAAAGACCTTGCTGTTATCTCCCAGCCGGCGCAGGCCAGCTCTGATCTTTCCCCAGACTGCCGCGCGCGAATGGTAGGTCTCTGCTGCCCTATTCACCTCGTCAAGCACCTCCTCCCACGTATGCAGTGATTTGCTTGTAACGTGAGTTTTGAATTTGGACCCGGCCGTAGTCTGCTCGTAGGCCTCCATTGCCTCTTGGAACCGGTCTTTCTCGAGCATAGCATCGCGGTATAGTTCGTCTCTATACACAGTAGACGTTAGTTGTGAAGATATGGGCTTAGGGTAAACTTCCTACAAGTCGTTATTGTCCTTGTCAACGGCACTCGGCGTGCTCGTAACTAGCTCCATGGGTTCTGTGTCCTCCCCTCGAACCGAGCTCTGCGATCTGATCACTTGAGAATTTACCGCCGACTCGTTGTTGTGATCTCCGAGAGCTTCAAGGGCGGGATGAATGTCGCGGCGCAGCTTTCGTCTCATATAGCCATCTACCAAGCTGCCTAGGCCGTGGCGAGCGGGCCTACCCGTCGCGTGGCTCATGACTTCTTAGCTTTGGTCGAGAGATACCGATGGTGATGGTATAAAGCTTCGGATATGCGTGTGGGCGGAGGTGGACGATGTGCGCAAGGCCTGGATCAGTGATGAGGAGATAAGTCGCGACAGTCAACATGCGACTCCATATCAACTGGCGGGGTAGGAGATGCGCTTTGGCACTGGCTTTCTTGAAGCTGCAGGGTACTTCATTTAAGATGCGTTGGCAGGAGTTGATTGGTCTTACCGGCACCTAGTGCTTATACGCACACAAGGCTGTGGCGGACGCACTGGTAGTATCACGCCTGCTGATTCGTGCAATATTGCGCTATCAGGTCGTAGTCGCTTGAGGCTCACTACATATAGCCTAGCGAGTGCCAGAAATCATTTCCTTACTCGACTGATCCTTAAGGATTCCGCGATTTTATCCTGCCGAGGTGAATCTGACATATGGGAGACGCCGCTCCGCCAGCAGCAAGTGATGAGCTCGTCAAGGCCACTGCTCCCCTAGCTGCGGCAGCAATGGATGCTGCGAAAGGAATTCCGGGGTCGATCTCGTCTGGCGACGGGAGTAAAGCCGGCGTGGTGTCCCCGACAGAGACCAGTATGTCCACACGATGTCAATACCCATCAGGTCCTATACTTACCAAGCGCCAGGAGCAGATAAGCCTCCAGCAAGTTCAAGGTGCTTTATTGCCCCGGGCTCGTACGCGGATGATTATTGATCTAAGCGCCAGCAGGAATACGAGCGACAAACCCGCCCAAGAGATCAAAATCACGCGAGTCCCGCCGGAAAATTGGCGCGCGGTCAAGAAATTGCGCTCCATTGATCCGGAACAAAGTATCCTCTTGACCTCGTCGAAAGGGAGTAGCAGCCTCGTGCTGCGTCAAGCACGAAGAAATAGCCAATCCACCACCAATCTTCAGGCTTTGGAACAAGATGCAGAAACGTCGAAGCAGGACCGCCAGTACGCCCCATATCGTTTAGCAATCAATTCGAAATATCTGCTGAATATCCTCGAATCGTGCACGGAAACCCTCTTCACCGAAGAGCAGAATGTCCTTGTGCGCCCGTTCAAGTACCTGGTCGAGTTCGAGTCCGACATCAAAGACCTGCTGGAAAGTACCGAATCTTTGTGCAAGCAAGCAGAGGACGAGATGAGTCGTCCGGCTAAACAAGAGGATATCGAGCACACCAGAGCAATGGCGGCACAGCTAAGGCGAGAACGAGATGAGCTCCGCTGCCTCGTTGAGTTCATGGACCACGACATGAGAGATATCTTCGAGATCAAGCGCGCAATCCAGGCGAACACATTGAGAGAGATCGCGTTTGAGCACCTCTGGCAACTGTACAAACCGGGAGATGTCATCTACCGCACAGTCCAGGACGACGATAGTCGGCGACAGGCGTTTCGAGTGCTCCACGTCACCGGCGGGCGAGTCTGCTTTGATACCAAGAAACTGTCGTATTTCGACCCGGTGAATTACCGCGTGTGGGACTCGGAATCCGAGGACGAAAGGAGGTGCCGTGACGCCGTGAGGCGTTCCAGCGCGCAGATGACCAATTTCATCATTGACTGCTTCTATCTAGAGTCGGACGGGGTTCGCCTGGCGCCGCGACCAAAACGGTTCGCCATCACCCCGTACTCGGGGAAAAGACCCATAGCTTCACTTCCTCTGCGGCCGCTTCAATTCGACCCGCAGAAGGAGGTGCTGGAGAAGCAACTCGTTGCGAGAGGCGCTCGCTTTATGGAGGTGGCACAGGGAAAGCATATGGAGTACCATGGGAACACCATCGAAGAGTCCAAGAACAGCCCATTTAAGCACCGGAATCATCGTATTGAAGCATTCGAAGTAGCTCCCCCCTTCCCCCAAACCATGATCCCAAAGCGCGAACGTATCCTCTGACCGAACGCCAGGTTCACGGCGAGGTGATTGTTGACCAGGAAGCTGGAGTGACGCATTTCCAGGACACGCTCCCGGCCTTCAGCCTAGGGACAGGTGGTGGCATTGTCCTTACGCACACCGAGGCAGACTCAAGAGAAGTGTCGGACTTCTTCCCACAAAAGAGCGACGGTGACTGGGTGACGGATGTCTTCAACGACGCTGCATTCGAGGAATATCGACATAGCGAGTATTTTACCGCGACGGATCTCTTGACCAGCCGGCCCGTTAAGGACATTCAGCTGTCTGATGATCAGCTCCTCCTACTCCCTCCACGAGTATACGGATACTCTCTTCTGGATCGCCGATGGGTGGCCTTGAACGTCAGCCTGCTGCAGGAGATCTCGATCCGCGACAAACAGGCGCGATCCAAACTGGAGGACTTGGTCCTACCGACTGAGCACAAGAGGGTTCTGCAAGCATTGATCACCAACCAGGTCAGACTGCCACATGGAGGCTCCAATCATGTGCAGGGGCAGTTCTCCATGGACGCTGTGCCCGCCAAAGGCAAGGGGCTGATTATCCTGCTTCATGGAGCGCCTGGGGTGGGAAAGACATCGACGGCAGAGTGCATTGCCATTGAGCTGAACCGGCCCCTGCTATCAATAACATGCGGCCACATTGGCACCATCGCAGAGGAGGCGGAAAAGAACCTGGACTCGTTTTGTAAACTGGCCCATCGCTGGAGGTGTGTGCTCCTGTTAGACGAGGCGGACGTCTTCCTGGCCAAGCGAGAGCGCGGAGATATTGCCAGGAACAGTCTGGTATCTGGTAATAATGCTCCTCCATTGAAAATGCCTATACACAGCGCTGACCGACTGGCAGTCTTCCTCCGGGTTCTTGAATACTTCTCCGGAGTCATCATTCTTACCACCAACCGGGTGGGCGAGTTCGACGAAGCTTTCCGTTCTCGAATCCACGTCTGTCTCTACTATCCCAAGCTCGAAGAGCGCCAGACGAAAGAGATCTGGGAGAAGAACATCCAGCGAATCAAGGAAAGTAACCTCAACCTGGACATGGAGGAGAAGAAGATTCGACGTTTTGCAGACCAGCACTGGCAACGGAATCTGGACCGGCCGACGCGACGCTGGAACGGCCGCCAGATCAAGAATGCCTTTCAGACGGCTATTGCCCTTGCCAACTGGGAATTTTACGATGAGAAGAATGTCGCAAATCTCGAGAGACCACTGTTGAAGGCAAAACATTTCCGATATGTCGCGCAGATCACGGCTCATTTTGACGACTACATTAGTGACATTTATGGTACCTTTAATGAGGATACCTATTCGTTCTTGGCTGCTAGGGATGCGCTGCGAGTGGACGAGGCATCCGCCATGTTTGCTTCGCGGAGCACAATGCAAGAGAATTCTCGTGCCTCTAAATCGGGCATTGTTCGCCGGGGAACCAATTTCCTTAGTCCTCCGGCCAATCCAGGCAGGCCGCAGGGAACAAGTTATGACAGGTACTCTAGTGATGATGACGAAAGCACGGATGAAGAAGAGGAGGAGAGTGAGGGTGACAATGAAGAGGAGGACGACCAGGCGGATGAGGTCAAAAAGCTAGAGCTTCAGCTCCAGTTGGCGAAACTGAAGAATAGGAAGGCTTCGACGAGAGGCAGCAAGAGGTGACGATGATTTGGGGTCATAAGTGTTTATACCATGGTGCTGTTCAATGGGATAGTCTAAAAGGTTTATTCAAGCCTGGTCCATAGCACCAGTACTATTTGTTTTATACTTTCCTGTACCTAGGTATGCAGAAGGCATATCGTGTTAGATCTTTTTTGAAGAATCTCCATCCTTTATAATACTGCATATTACAGAGTTGCCACACTCATGCCAGGGATACGCAGGTCAGGTGCAATATGCGCCGTACGGTAGGGTCTGGGAATTAGGGTTTATAGTGAACAAGGCAAAAGCAGCCAGGAAAGCCAACGGGGAGATCTCACCCTGCACGCTCATTTAGTCTATGTCAGGAGCTTATCATTACGGTGTATGTCCCAGCGAGCACATACGACCATAGGGTGTGCAAAACAGGGCTTCCCGTCCGCTCAGCCGTACTTAAGCCACTGGTTGAACGCGGTCGAACAGTAGATGAGCCCTGAGCTAGTTGCTGCTTTATCTGTAAATGCTACTAGTTTACAGGGTGAGTGCGAGTGATTTGGGTGATATTTTTCACTCGGGTGAGAAAGTGGGTGGCAAGAGGCTGAGGAAGAGTGACAAGGTGAGTGAGCTGCAGCACTATTGTCTAGCCACAGAGTGGCTTCTCTAGGATAGTATAAGTAGAAGGGCCTGTCTGAATGACTGAACGACGTCAGCCAATCAACCAGCTGCGCCGCAGCCAGCATGTGACAATATTGGAAGAATGACGGCCCGGAGCTGTCATCATCGTCACCTGCAGAAAGTGAATCCGCCTATCTACCCAAGGCTTCGCGACTTTATATAACAGGTCTTTGTGATGCTAATGCTCAAGCATACTGTGAATGGCAGCAATCGCAAGTGGGGAATGAATCATGGAAGGATGAGTTTCGAAAAGCATGTAAAGTGGCTCTTGATGATGGGTTAGACTTGGACCAGATTGACGAATTGAGCGATCCCGAGTACTTCAAAGACCGGGGTGTGAAATGGGGTATTGCCCGACGGTTCGTCAAGGATATTAGATACTGGGTAGACAACTATTATTGTAAGGTGGATGGGTAAGGAGGCATTGATTGCTTGAGCAGGCAGGAGTCTGTTGTTTCCGATTAAATATCTTCTGGTTTATGTACTTTGTTATATATCCAATGCATGCTATCTGTATTCCTCTATCAGGACACCTGCATGCCGAAAGTGGCCTTTGGCACTCCGCACTCTCGTACCAACTACCCCCAAACACCACTCAAGAAAAGCGTCAAAGCCTTGACCTGGGTTTTCTTCATACTTGTTCCATCTCCGCTTAATGAATTGCTTTAGCTCAGAAAAGAACTCCTCAATAGGATTTAGATCTGGAGAATAAGGCGAAAGATATAACAATTTGACTCCTGCAGTAAGGCACATCTGTCTGATTCACTTGGTACGGTGAAAGGAAGCGTTATCCATAATAATTATGGAATGTGGCTCCGGCCATCTGTTACAGTGTTGAAGAAGTTGCTCGATAAAATCCTCAAACATGCTAGTGTCAGTGGAGCCCTGGAATACTCGAGAGAGGAGAACACCCTCCTGGGTGTAGGCGGGCAATATTTGATAGCGTTGGTCTCGGTGGAACTTGGAAACCTGGACTGGCGTTATACCAAGAGGGGACCAGCCAGTTCGCCGAAAACCTGCCCTCTTATCACAGCCCGACTCATCCACATAGACCAGCTGATAGGACGAATAAGAAGACAGACTGTGCAGGTAGTAGTCTCGTAAGTCCGCATTTTGTTCCTTGGCAATCTGCCGAGCTGCCTTCTTCGACCATCCAATGGAAGCGAGCATCCTGCTTATACTCTGTATAGTAATGTGTTTTCCGAATTCATCGTAGATAAATACAGCAAGCTCATCCAGATATAAAGTCAGCTTCTCCTTCAGCCGTTCTAAAAGGGCTTCTAGCATGGGTGGTGTGATACTACGCGGGCGTCCGACGTTGTTCCAAGGGGCTCTGACATCTCCGAACGCCTGTAGGTTGGACCAGATATTTATTATGGAGCGTTTGCTGCAGCCGGCGGCGTAGGCCATCTGGGGTGCTGTTAGTGATTTGCTTTGTATCATATGGTGGATGAGTTCGAGTTGTGGAGGCTTTAAATTTGGTGCCATGATGCCTGACGAAACCTGTGGTGGTTATCTGGAGGTTTCTGCTACGTGGAGTGTTGTCAGTGCTGGACTTGGCTTTCCTTGTCAGTCCGAGAGTTAGCCCGAGCACTGTTACATGCGCGATTCATGCCCCTTCTCTCTGATGCCATCACTTGCTTGGGCATCCTTTACCAGCTTCATCTTATTCCCCCTTTGGGTGGGAAATCAATCCTCGCGTGTATATCTGTGGACTCGGCAAGATTTAGGCCACAATATACCCAAAGATGGATGGAGTCTTGTCTGTCACAAAGTTAGGTTGCTCTCAGCCTTGCTGACTCCTGATTACTGATTACCCCTCTTTCCAGCGACTAATGCAGATATTTGGTTGGTGTAGATCATGTCACAAGACTGGCCGTGAGGCTGAAGGTAATTAATACATTGAGGAACTGAGAGGCCTGTTGCTTTTACCTTTACTTCACCAGCAGCTGTCTATCCATCCAAGATACCAAGACTGATTCTTTATTTGAAACTATTAGATTTATCACTATCAACTTGCGCCGATGCGCCCATCTAGCCGGGATGAATTTGCGATCGTGATCATCTGCGCGCTGACACTCGAAGCAGAGGCAGTTGAAGAGCTTTTTGACGAAACTTATGACAGGTTGGGCGAACACTACAGGAAAGAACCGGGCGATGATAATGCATATGTTAACGGGAGGATTGGAAATCATAATGTTGTGGTGTGCTATATGCCTGGCATGGGCAAAGGGAGTGCAGCCAGTGTGGCATCGAGCTTGAAAATCAGCTACAAAAGGATTGAAGTGGCGCTGGTTGTCGGTATTTGTGGAGGTGCACCATACCCATTATCTGGTGGGGAGGTCTTTCTAGGGGATGTTATAATCAGTGACTCTGTGGTACAATATGACTTCGGCAGGCAGTATCCCAATGGCTTTGAAAAGAAACTGGGCGTCAGGGACACGCTTGGACGACCAAACCGAGCTATCTGTTCAATACTGGCAAGTCTCCAGGCAAGGCGATCGCGCAAAGACCTTCAAGATAAGCTGCTACAACATCTACAAGCACTTCAGGAATCACTATCTGATTGGCATTACCCAACTATTGATGACATCCTCTTCGAAGCTTCATACCAACATAAGCACTATGGCTTTACTTCACCTGCGTGTCCTTGTCTTGATAGCATGTCCGAAGATATCTGCAAGACAGCTGTCGAATCACCTTGTACTTCTCTAGGCTGTGATATGGACCGGGTATGTCGACGTCGGCCTAGCACAGAACACAACAGCCCAAGAGTCCATATTGGGACAGTTGCATCTGCTGATACCGTGATGAAATCAGGCGAGCACCGTGATCGTTTGGTCCAGTCAGAAGGTGTTGTTGGTTTCGAGATGGAGGGTGCAGGGGTGTGGGACAACATATCATGCATCATTATAAAAGGGGTGTGTGACTATGCAGATAGCCACAAGAATAAAGCATGGCAAGCATATGCAGCGGCGACTGGAGCTGCGGCCGCCAAATCTTTCTTGGAGTACTGGGAGCCCACTGCTCGAGAAGGTTAGCACTAAACCCGAGATTAGTGTACCTGTATGCTAAATTTCACTTTCTTTTAGACACCAACAAATTTCATATCCCGCTAGATCTTTCAGCGGTTCCTGCAATTGAGGAGTTTATTGGACGAGAAGAAGAACTAAACTGTCTATGGGATTATCTACAACCAGCAAGTTCACAGACACGAAAGGTGGCTGTCCTCCATGGTCTGGGTGGGATTGGCAAAACACAACTAGCAGTTCAATTTGCACGAAAACACAAGAATGAATTTACAGCCATATTCTGGCTGAACGGCAAGGATCAATCTGCCTTGGTTTCATCTTTGAGTTCTTGCCTCTCTCAGATACAAGGACAGCCTATAGAGGATCAGGCAGTCAACGAAGAGGAAGCAGTACAAAGGGCAAATCAAGTACTACAGTGGCTAGCAAGGCCAGGCAACACTAGATGGCTCATTATCTTTGACAACGTTGACCAGTATTCTCCAATCCAAGGCCATGGTCACTGTGGATTTGATGTCTACGAATTCTTTCCAAAGGCTGATCATGGATCTATCATGATCACTTCCCGGCTCCAAGGGCTCACTGAACTTGGGAAGTCATTTCCAGTTCAGAAACTTATGCACAAAGATGCTATGCAACTATTGTTGCAAAGCAGCGGCTTTGCAGCTAAAGGCATTGCATATATAGGAGCTGAACAAGGTACTGTACTATTAGCTAGACTAGAAGACCATGACTAATGTCAACAGATCTTATGAATCTTGTCAGCCTGCTAGATGGGCTCTCGCTGGCAATTGTCATAGCTGGGGCCTTCATGCGTCAAACAGGAACAAATTTTAAAGAGTATTTGGAGTTCTACCGGGCTTCCTGGTTCGACTTGCAGTGTCAGTCAGCACCCACACGCCAATACCAGCAAGGCAACATTGTACAAACATGGATTATCACCTATAAAGAGATCCAGAAACGTGATCCCACTGCCGCGAAACTCTTGCTCTTACTCGCATTTTTCGATAACCAGGATATCTGGTATGAACTGATTCGAAACGGGTTGGACTATTCCAACCCGCCACCATGGCTTGAGGCAGCATTGTTAAGCAAGCTGGTCTTTAAGACAAAGATAAAAGCACTAGTTGAGTTCTCGCTTGTTGAAATAAAGCAGCAGGAGGGAAGCTATACTCTGCATCCCGTGGTACAGGAGTGGTGTTATCATATTGCTGCCTCCAATGACCTCACAAACCAACTACAGGAGCTGGCGTTCATCTCGGTTGGATATACAGTCCCCAGTGAGGATACCAGAGATTTTGCAAGGCTTGAGCAGCGTTTACTTCCTCATGCAAATAATCTGATTCAAAGGAATATAGACCATTGGCTTGATATATGGCCTGAAGATAGACTTAACATTTTGGGAGCCTTTCATCGCTTGGGTAGTCTCTTCTCGGATCAAGGCAAATTAAAAGATGCAGAGGAGATGTATCAGCGAGCACTGGCAGGCAGGGAGAAGGCACTGGGCCCTGACCACACATCTACCCTTATGACAGTCAACAATCTTGGGAGTCTCTACTCTGATCAGGGCAAGGTGAGAGAGGCAGAGGAGATGTTTCAGCGAGCACTGGCAGGCTATGAGGAGGCACTGGGCCCTGACCACCCATCCACCCTTATGACAGTCAACAATCTTGGTCTTCTCTACAACAATCAGGGCAAGCTGAAAGAGGCAGAGGAGATGTACCAGCGAGCACTGGCAGGCAGGGAGAAGGCACTGGGCCCTGACCACACATCTACCCTTGCTATAGTCAACAATCTTGGGAATCTCTACAACAAACAGGGCAAACTTAAAGAGGCAGAGGAGATGTATCAGCGAGCTCTGGCAGGCAGGGAGAAGGCACTGGGCCCTGACCACACATCCGCCCTTGGGACAGTCAACAATCTTGGGGGTCTCTACCACAATCAGGGCAAGGTGAGAGAGGCAGAGGAGATGTACCAGCGAGCACTGGCAGGC
>NW_027396196.1:0-1308 GCF_047715535.1 Aspergillus foveolatus | reverse complement strand
ACAGTCAACAATCTTGGGAGTCTCTACTCTGATCAGGGCAGGCTGAAAGAGGCAGAGGAGATGTGTCAGCGAGCTCTGGCAGGATATAGGAAGGCACTGGGTCCCAATCATTCAAAAACTCGTATAGTGGCAAACAATCTGGTCTCTCTTGCTAGCCTTCACGCTGAGCAAGACAGCCCTCGCCACATCCATGTTGCCCCCAACCCCATTCCCGGTAGCACACGTATTGGGGCAGAACACCCTCGGAAAGAACGCCCACGTAAGAGAGATATCCTGTATAGCATTTTTCGCAAATAGTAGCTTTTGTATTTTTCTCGTTATCAGACTTATAAACCTTAGACTTGTGAAACAAAATTTCGTAATGATTTAAGCCCTAGAAATTCCAGGTACAAAACCTTGACGGTACGTAATTCATCAATCAGTGTATTAAATTTCTTTGCAATGAATCTCTTTTAGGTGGGTAAAAGGTGGATGTTGCGTGTATGCTGGGTCGTGGATACATTATAATCACGTATCCTTGATGAGGATTCTGAATCTAGGAGAAACTGTGTGCTCCGAAGGGGGTTGCAGCCTGTGTCTGTGGCGAGCTGTGTCTCCTAGTTTATCTTATCTCTATTTAGCAGAGGTAGCTTCGTTGTATCTGGGCGTCTATATCTTTAACTAAACGTCTTAGGAAGAGCGTGCGAGGCCACCAAGACGGGTGAGGTGAGCTGAAAGCAAGTAGCAAGTCCCTGATTTGCCCTAGTCTTCGTCCTACTTATAGCCTATACTATCTAGTAACTAGGTAGATTGACCCCATGTGACGAGCTACGCCCAAAGTCTTGATTCGAGCATTGCCGAATTGCGACGAGCCGGATAAGCCGGGCATGATCAACAGGATCAACATGATCAACAGGATTAACAAGATCAACGTGATTAACATGATCAACGTGGCCAACGTGACCAATATGCTTGATACTGATCAACACGCTCGGAGTCCTGCAAAAGCTGCCCCGGTGGGTACTTGGCCGACTCGTCGCCGCTCGTACAGGCCACGGAGACTTTACGACATACCACCAGCGTTTTGACCACACAGACTACCTGGAGAGCTGCAGCTGCGGCAAGGCAAAGATCCCAGTACACTTCTTCTTTTGCCCGTATACCCGAAAACGCTGGAAGGATAGATGGAGATGTATAAAGGATGGCCCGTCAAAAACAATAGACTGGCTCTTAAGTACAGCTGCCGGGGCTGAAGAATTCAGCCGCATCGTGCAAGAATCATCCTTCTTCAAGGATATATGCCCGAACTGGGCCCGCCGGAGCGCTTGA